>NC_056474.1:4797136-5097136 GCF_008729295.1 Plectropomus leopardus | reverse complement strand
ATTTCATACGGCCTAATTGATTATCTTGATGTATGCTCACACTCCTCTCTCTCTGTTCGCCCCGACAGAGCCCATGCACGGCCCACAAAAGCTCGAAGTGGTGGACATCCAATCCAAGCAGGTGACGGTGCGCTGGGAGCCTCTGGGCTACAACGTGACCCGCTGCTACAGCTACAACCTCACCGTCCAGTACCGGTCCAGGGTGGCCGGCAAGGAGGAGACCCGAGAGGAGGTGTGTTACGACACCCAGAGCCGCGATCCTCAGCACACCATCCACAACTTGACGCCCTTCACCAACCTCAGTGTCAAGCTGGTGCTACGCAATCCAGAGGGGGTCAAGGAGAGCACGGAGCTGGAGGTTCAGACTGATGAGGATGGTGAGTGTGACGCAGAGTTACTTCCTGTACCGGTGACTGGGAAGTGTGGAACAAGATTTTGCAGAACTGATCGTATGTTAGATATCTTACAAACTATGGAGACCAAATGCATAAGAAAGAGAAACACAACCACCCAACCCAACTATCCAACACCTACATTCAAACTACAATATTCAACCCTTTGAAACATGAGCAATATTGGCTTGATTTTTTTCCAAAACATGGGAGAAAGGCAATAAGCAATGAGAGAAAAAAAATACCCAAAAATTGTTAAGAAAAAGTGCTTATTATAATCATGATAAAATTAAATCGTATTTGTATAGCGGCAAATGAGGCCTAACGTGCATTACAAGAAAGAAATTAAATGCACCAAGTGCTTCACATCAAAACACATTAAAAGACAATAAGACATAATAAAACCTGCATGTAAAAATAAAATCAGAACAGAATACATAGAATGCATCTTCAAATGGATAAAAGGATGACGGGATAAATCTCACCTGATCATAAACAGCTTCCACTAAGAACAAGTTTGGAATTCTTCAATTTTTTTTTTAGGATAGCACATGAGTCAGACAAGCAAGTGTGTGTCTGTGTCGCGCGGTTGTTTCACCTCCTTCAAAGATGAAAGCTCTTCAGTGTCGCCTCAGAAGACACAGGAAATGAACTCTATAGAAGTCTCAAGGAACCCCGGCCGCCAGATAACAAACAGGCTCAGCTGACGAAAAGAGAGCCTTGTCATGTCGGGCTCAGATATCTGTGGTTGGAAACTTGAAAGTGGCAACTGTTTCTCACTATCTGACTTCTGTGTGTCTGTGGATCTGTGTGTTTAGAGTCCCAGGGGAACAAGTGTACAGACAGGGTGTAGCTGTAGTTGCATTCTTGAAGATAAATCTCAGGGAAAAAAAAGACATCTCCACATCATTATGTTTCGCGTACAGAATGAAAGCAATTCACATGAGGGGTTAAAGGACCGGATCTCTTTGGCAGTATTTCAGTACATGTAAACACTGTGGAAAGATTAAGAATCCCGCGGTTCCCGTGGGGATACTAGTTCATCTTTGTTTGCAACTGATTTTTATCTGTGTGAAAAGTGTTCAGTTTTACTGTCACACATTGTGTTTTGAGTGACAGTGACTTCAAATAATCTCACAAATTCCCATTAAGATGTGTTTGACTTTGGCTCATGGCCATTTGTGTACTGCGGGTCCTTGAAGAGCTCTTTTATTGATTGTTTTATGCACATCGGCGCGAGGTGATGGGTTGGGTAAATCATAATAGAAAAGACTAAAGTTGCAACGGCTTTCAAACAACTTTTATTGGCATTTTAACTTGACACACGTCAACTAAAGAGGAGAAAAAACAAATCAGTGCATGTGTATCCATGAAAATTCGAAATGTTTTTTATACACTTATGTCGTGCATATGTGTGATAAATTCCCACAGTGCCAGGAGCTGTTCCTCTGGAGTCCATTCAGGGCAGTGCCTACGAGGAGAAGATCATCCTGAAGTGGAGGGAGCCAGCGCAGACCTACGGGATCATCACTCAGTTCGAGGTACACAAACATTAGCGTTCACACCGTGTTAGAGTTATTGAACACCTTTTAGAGTATTAAACAGACCTGCAATATTTTCTTCCCCCACCTCTGGATCCTGTGCATCTTTGAGCTCTTTGTTGCACAGCTGTGATGTGCAGTAGTGTACAGAGCTGCTAGAGAAATGTTCAAAGTACTTTTTTTTGAGGTCGAACATTGGAACAATGTGCACCTGCTAGTCCAAACAACACAGACAGTACCTCATAAATTAAGATTACCAGCAGACATATTCCATTAAATGAGGCCAATTTTTAATGAAAAATGTGCTTTATGAAACTGGTTTAAATAAGGTTGAACTTAGTTTTTAGGCTTTGTTTCAGTTCAGGCTTCAAGGTTTAGTGCGTAGATTTTAGCTGCATCTATTGTTGAGGTTGCAGAACTTAAACTTCTCCGATGTGCTAAGCGTATAGGAGAATTACAGTGGTTGACAGAAATATTCAAAAATTAAATTATTTTAAATCATAGACTGGCACAAAATTTGATACAGAAATTTATTTTCATGATTTTGTCGAGCCCCTGCTTTTTCCTCGAGCGCCACTTCTAGCATAGCTTTGTACTCATTCACTTTCCATTATTCACAATAAACTCATCTATTTTCAACCTCCTATGTGAAGTACCACCCAAGAGTTTTTTCCGTCGTTGTTCATTGAATCAACTGCAATCTGCCATCGTCTTCTGTCCTGTGACACATGTGCGACCTCTAAAGAAAATACAATCTCTGAAACACGCTTCGAACACATAACACGATTCAGCACAGAGCAAATGTTGACTTAAGGCTCCACACAGCCCCTGCCAGCCTTGTCCGGGAGCTGCATTGAGTCTTGAATAATAGAAACAGTCTGCACACACACACACACATGCACACTGTGTATGTACACATTGATCCTAACCAGCTTAAGGTGGAAGTAATCCCGCAGCTTCTCCCACAGATTGATTCCCCTCTGTTGATTCCCCCTCTTGTCGCCGTTTGCTCACGCTTGATATTTTGACTAGGTTAGCAGTCATTGACAGGTCTGTTTCTCATACGAGGAGAGCAGATTGAATAGTAAAAACGATGCGGTCGGGGTCGTCGTATAGGTTGCTCTATCCACTTCCATGCCATCAGGTGACTGAGGTGAATGAAATATGGAATAGATTCTCTAGTAGCGGCTCCGAGACATTTCAATCCAAGCAGCAAAGTCCTAAAGTCCTCTGAATCATAACAAGGGCCTGTTTATTCAAGTGTGTATAGTACTGTGTTGTCTGCTGTAAACGGCGATATGGCACTTAGAGGTGTTGGCAGAGTGCAGGAAAACAATGTCTATAAAAACGGTAGATTTACCGCACACTTAATCACTTTTAGAGCAACATGTTTCAGTTGTTTATCTTTTTAAAATTTCATGGTACAAGAAAAAGCATTCGGAGCAAACGGCGGGTTTGCATTGCTGCTTTGTCAGGTTCACTCATATTTACATTGATGCAAATGTGTTTCACCTTATAAAATGCCCACTCCAGGCTTTTATATTCATATGCTGCAGAAAATACCTCTCTGTATGTGACTAGAAAGCCTAAACAGTATAGTTATGTGTCTGGTTAAAGTAATCAATATGTCACAGACAATCCTGGTATTTCTTGAAGCTAATATACAAAGCATCATTATAGATTTCCCAACATTGTTTAGAATAACAGATTTTATTTTAGAGTAAGAAAGAGTATTCATTTTAATTTCACCGTGTCTTAAACAGGGAGAAATCAGCAGATATTTGCCTCTCTTTGGTAAATAAGGTGACATTCCTCGATAGCAGAGGCCGATGTTTTTCTGTTGTGCCACATCAATTTTGCACGAGCGAAAAACAGAGCTCGAAACTAACAGCAGCCTGCCGTCTTAGGGACAATAGAAAACATGTTTGGGATGGAAGAAATGTACCCAAAAGTTTATGTTTCACTGCACACTGTTTCCAGATTGAACATGCCCCATGCGAGGGAAGTGTGCATGGAGCCAATACTTTGCTGTTGCTCCATATTGCGCTAAACTACATTTTTTTGGTCCAATGAAATACAAAAGATTTGATTGAAATCCCTCCTGTACCTGTGCACTAATGAAAAATTCCTTTTCACTGGGAGATACGTCACAAAAGCTGAAGACGCTGTCATTTCTGTTTCACTGGGACTTTAAGATGGTAAAACCACATTTTATTCTACCAGTATTCCCCTTCTCATAAGCCAGGACCTTTCTCTGATTTGACATTATCAAAAGACTCGAAGTGAAATACGTCTGACAAGGCCTGATATCAAACAGATTTCAGCTCCATTCCTTTTTGACCAAGCTCTGCGGATGCCATTTTATTGGCAGCCTTTCAATCAAACACGAGCCAGCTTCTCTTTAAAGCTCCTCTTCGACAGTATATCTTCCAATTGTTGTTCATCAGACATCTCTTGCAATACAAATTAAAGTTAAGTAGCATTTTCTTTATCATAGTGATGCTGCGGTAAGTAAAAGCTTTGCATCAAATTACTTTTTTAGGTAAGTGAAAAAAGAAATTGTATTTTCATAAAACCAAAAGTAATATTAGGTAAAGCGATTTCCCTTAAAAGCCAATGTTCTTACAAAACCTGCAGTCTTTTACATTCATACATTATTAATATTTACTGTAGGTCTGTCTGAGGTAAAGGATAACTTTGACAGTATGCCCCCTCACACTGTAAAAAGAAACTATTTGTTTTAACATAAAAATATAAGTGTCCAGACTGCCTCAAATTTTTGAAGTTGACTGAATTTGAGAAGACAAGTTAAATTATTACAAAATTACCTCAACTTGTCTACTCGAATTTAATAGTAATCGTAGTAATAATAATAATAATAAGTAGTAATAGTAATTTACAGTGCAATATACATCCACTAAAAACTAAAATCTAAAAATGCGTTTGTTTTAAGTGTAAATAAACATTATGAAAAGGATCCCTACAGAGACTGACCTTTAAGAAAGATAGCCTCAATATTACTTTTGCCGAATCCACCAGACACATTTAAATAGATTAAAGTTTCGTTTAAAAGTATTCTTTAAATAATGTTAGGAGGAGTTTAGGTAACAGGAGAGGGTACACAGCAACATACATCAGCAGTCGGCTTTCTTAATTACTGTACGGGTAATAGTGCAGGCATTTATATTTTATGAATGCCTCATAAATTTGTCATTTTCCTCCCTCATATAGTAAAATATAAACCAGTGTGGTTTGATAAGCGTAATATATCAGATCAAGTTATAGTTACAAGCAAGCCCAAATTAATTTGCTCCAATATTCTCCATTATTTTTCCCGTCAGTCCCATTATAATTGTAAAAAACCTGTCCGTGTGCCCAGTGTTGACAAGTCATTTCAAATTCCTCTCCCTGAAATGTTATGATATAGGATTTGGCATCACAGACTCATTTCAGAGACAAAGACTAAATGAGAAGGCCTCGAAGCATTTCAAAACTTGATGGACACAAATTATGCAGCACTCCTAACTCCCTTTGTGTTCCTTAATTGGAATTATAATGGAGGTTTTCCTTTACGAGCAGAGGCATTTTCTTAAAGTGGGACTTTACAGTTATTCAAAATGGATATTAGCAAAAACACTCACCTTAATGCTTCCCTCCAGAGCTCCCTGTGTTTATTAATGCAGAAGGAATACATTATGTGTATTTCCTCCCTCCTTGAAACCACGAGCTCACATCAGCTTTGGTTAAAAAATACGTAGCTCTGCTTATACAGTAGAATCCAACAGCTGCTGTGAAACAGCTCCTCTCCATAGACCTTTTGTACCTCACTAATTTTAGCTTTAAGCCTTGTTGACATGGAGTCAGCAGCTCACACATGAAGTCAGAGTTTGTTTTCTCAACACAAGACTTTTTAAAGATTACTCCGTGGCATTTGGCTTCACTGAGGAGTAAAGAGGAGATAGAGAAGCCAATTTAAAACTTTTGGATTGTTTGGGCTACATTATAAAAAAGTGTTTCCAATATATATTTTTTTGTTTTTATTTCCAAATAGTACAATATTATCTGTAAATATTATCATAACATGTTACTGTTGTACAAAATAATGTTGCCCATCAACAACACAAAGGCTCAATCCCATTCTTATGTTTGTTTTACTTTTAGGATCCTGGTTTATTATCAGTATTCGTAAATGGTGTTTATGTACTGTAAACAGATGCAAGTATGGCAATAATTGTATTATCTGTTTAAAGAGAGACATTTGCACATTCAGCTCGAATGCAGGTGTGTTGGAAATATCACTTGAGAATTGAAAATAGGATTGCACACACTGCCATTGCTCAGCATCACATTTTATTGATTATACTAACATTTTGGTGCCTTTGTCAAGAATTTAACATAACATTCAGTATAACAGACAGTTATACTCTTGACGAAGGTCCGCGGGCGCAGAAACGTTAATATAATCAATACAATGTGATGCTAAGAAAGAGCAGTTTGCGGGATCTTCATATCAAGCCTCAAATAATAGTATTAACAAAATTACATTTGACATTTATCTGATGGAGACAGAAAAGCATAGATACCTGTAATTTGTTCACAACGGAAGTTTCACACGGATCAATCCATCAAATATGTTATCAAGTTAAAAAGAAAACTGATTCATTAGCCATTCAAGATGCTCTGTAGGCTAAGGTTAGCATCCTATATATATATATAATTCACAAATCAGCTATGCCAATGTAACGTCAGCTGGAATACATATAACAACATTAAAATAAGATAATGCTATGGTTTTCAACATTTTTTAATCCTTATCAACAAAGAACTTACATTTTTGGGTGTCCTTTGTATCCTGTGCAGCCAACTTTTAAATGATTTCTCGAAACACTCGGTTTGCTTTTGAAAAACCTCCATTTGGAGGCCATGAAGCCTTAAGTGGGGACATTTCTTTGAGTGCTATTGTTAGCATGCAGGTGCAGTGTGTACTGTGTCCTCAATCTCAGTTTAGCATATTAGCATGCTAACATTTGGTGATTAGTTTAAAACATAAGGAACAGTTGAGGCTGGTGGTGAAGCCATTAGTTTTGCTGGCATTTAGTCATGAACCAAAGTATTCTGCAGATCAAAATTTCAAACCTATGATTGAAAGGTAAAGGACGACCAAAATTTAGCAATCCATTCAATAGTTGTTTATATTATTAAGTTTTTCAAAGTGGTGAACCAACAAACTGACAGACAAAACCAATCTGCTAGCATCGCTTAAACATTGGAGGTTTTGTTTTACAAACGTTGAGCAGTTGTGTCTGACTAAACATCAGCAGAACAAAGTTAAAGTTTATTTGATAATTTTATATGTAATCTTGCATATATGTGCTATAGCAGGATAAATAAGGCACTTTACATCTTGAACTTTAGACCATGTTACATGTTTTTCTTTTTTTTTTCCTGTTACCTGCCAAGGGTTAATTATCAGTCCTGCTAACTCTGGCATATTTACATTTGTATTTTATACTATATTCATCAATATGCCGTGCCCCTTTTAAATAAACCTTAAGTAAATAAATAAATAATACTGATAAAAGATAAAATTCTCTTGATAATAACTGGATTGGATTTAGTCATCCATCTAATTTATTTATAAGCACACACAGGAGAAGGTACTGTACGACTTCAGGCTTTTTAAATTGTGCTTTGTTGCTTTTGGTATTTCTAAGTAGTTCAAAGGGAAATTAGGATAACTTTCACCAGCATGAGTGAGATAGAAAACCTTAACATGGTGAATACAGTAAATGTAGGGGCTCCAACGTAAAATGTTTTCATTGTCTGAATACAAATCCTCAGCTGAGGAGAGCTGAGCGCGGAGCACCAGAGGCCACTATCAGAATATTCATTTCCTTCCTTTCTAGATCTCCTACAAGGCTGTGAGCTCCTTCGACCCTGAGCTGGACCTCTCCAACCAGAGTGGGAAGGTAGTGAAGTTGGGCAACGAGACCACCCACATGTTCACAGGCCTCTACCCAGGCTCGACGTACTCCTTCACCCTGCGCGCCAGCACAGCCAAGGGCTACGGCCCCCCTATCATCACCCAGTTCACCACCAAGATTTCAGGTCAGCGAGGTCAAAACAAAGCACGGCCAGTCAGTGTGTGGATGATGTCGAATAAGTGGTACACCACTTACTGCTGCTGGAGTTTTTTTTTTTTTAATGTCCAAATGTGTGAATGAAAAATGTAACTTCATTATAATTCAACCAAAGTTAGATAGCAAATGTTTTACTGTCCTGATAGTCTTTGTCTCAAAGAATCATTATTATGCATTTGGTTTTCAACTCATTAAATGAACCGACACTGCAACAAATTTACCCTAAAATATGGCAGCTGCAGTTGCCAGCATAATTCTGTTATTTAACAGTGTCACTACCTTTGTTTTATTTATTTATTTTACTTACAATACTTCAACTATATATTTCTGTTGAATTTATTATACTATCCTACAGGAGTAATGGGAGGTTTACAGTGTAATACTGTAACAAACCTGCATGTGGTTTCTGTCCCTCTGTTGGACCTACTTTTGGTAAAATGAAATATCTTTACTGTTTTTTGGCTTCAAAAAGCATCAAGATTTATGGTATTTTACTGCATTTTAGAAAACTGGAAATTACTGATAGTTTGGCCATATTTTTTCAAAAATTTGTTACCGTGAATATACAATAAGACAGTGTTTCCCACAGAATTATAATATGTGCATGGTGGTAGCTGATAAAGGGGGACATTTGGTGGGTGTCAGCAAACTTCCCTTTTTTTATTTTGTGCATGTGTATCCCTTTTCTTATTATTGTCTGTCCCCTCAATAAATGTAGACATATATATGGGTATGTGAATGCAGTGTAATAATATATTTTGATAATATTAATATAAGCAGAACTCCTCATGAGTATTTTTTCTCCTCTGCAGCATTTTGTTGTTATTGGGTGGATAATCGATCTGTTGATGCCATCAGAGCAAATCAGATCCGATCAATGGATGAGAGGAGCAGCTGCTGCAGAGGCAAATGAATGCAAACTTTTAGACTCAGCCCAATTAAAGATTTAATTTTCACTTTCACTGGGCCTGATGTTCTGCTGCTCTGTCTTTACCCAGAGTACGCTCTGGGCTCCGAGAGTGTGGTGCAATGCATAACCGAGGGTTTTATAAATTCCAACAGCTCTCCTAATGAACTCTCCGGCTCCAAAAATATAAAATCAATACATGGTGGCAGATGTTTCAGTCATGAATGTGTGTTTCAATAGATCAATGTGTGGGAAAACCCTGATACAACTCATTGCATTGCATATCCTTTATCACTGAACCAGCTCAGTGTTTTGTTAATTAATTCCAATGCTATTTGGTCCGATAATGACATTAGATTTAGCAAATTTGCCTGATTGGTAAAAGACAAATTGTGCCATAAACCATGTCTGGTCTTATTTAATGAAAAGTGGGATTGATTTAGATAATGAGCACAAGGCTAGACGGCTATTTTTTTGACTTTCTACATTTATTTTATTGTAATACATGTGCACTACTTTGGAGACTTTGTCTTTCGGCGAGACACTGTGAATACTTTTTTGACAGCAGCCGATGTTTCACCCCTCTGTTAATGCTTTACTTAATGATTAAATTATGGGGCTATAAAGGCAAAAGGTTTAAGTGCTCAGAGTAGAAGTGAGAAAACTGTCTGTTTTTCAATTTACTGCCGAGCTGAATGACTCATTACACAAGATGACTTGTTGTTGACCAAAACTGAACTGTTCTGAAGTTTGCTTTGCAGGGTAGTAAAAACACTTTTTGTTTGGTTTTCTCGTTAGCTCCTTCGATGCCGGCGTATGACCAGGAGACCTCCCTGAACCAAACAGACAGCACAGTCACTGTACTGCTTAAACCAGCACAAAGCAGAGGAGCACCTGTGAGGTAGGCTTTCATAATAACAACACACACACACACACACGCACACAAACACACACACAGGGCACCGAGTAAAAACAACAAAACAGCATATTAAAACACCAGGAACCACCATCAGCAACAGAAAATTATCAAAGAGCTTGTGTTTATCAATACCCCACCGTGAAAGAAAGTTGCAAGGGAATTCAGTACCTTACTGTACGCATCTCATTTTCCGAGCTTTATTTGTTTGTGGATTTTGATCCTGTGAAAAAGAAGCACAGCCTTTGAAGATGAGAACAAAACCCGGTGCAGCCAAGGCTAGCTTCAGGATCTCTTTCCACTACATGTCTTTTATGTAGCTGGCTGCCCACCCCGAGACACCTCAGGCTTCTGGGGAGCGAAGGAATGCTGCCTGCTTGATGCTGCATTTGTTAGTCATTATTAGGGAAGCAGTGCGTCTGCACTGTGTACAGCAAGTGCCAAGCTGTTGGGCAAAAGTCATTGTTTTTGTTTACCCAAGGCCACTGCATGCTTCTGGAAGGAATACTGCTCTCTTGATCATCTGTTTGTTGGTCAATACGAGTTGTTTCTTTTATACAACTATTCAGTTAATGCAGCATCTTTAAAGGGGACCTGTTATGCTCATTTTTGTGTTCATACTTGCATTTAAGGTTTCTACTAGAACATATACTTAAATGGTCAAAAAACATTTATTTTCTTCATACTGTCTGTGTTGGAGCTTATGCATTAACCCTCTGTCTAAACAGTGCATTTTAGTGCCTGTCTCTTTAAGCCAACCCTCCGAAAAAGCACAACCTGCTCTGATCAAGCCCTCAGGAGCAGCTACTTTTACACAGTGGCCTAAAGTGGAATTACACCAATCAGTTCTTCATGTGATGCCACGGGGCCAGAAAGACTTTACATTGTTAAAGAGATGTCTGTAAATCAGAGCATACATTTTTTTTTTAGCATCAGAACCCGTGCAAAAACCTTGTTTCACTCTCAGGATTTTATCCTTTGAATCTGATAATAAAAGTCTAGAAGAGCTGAAAAATGTAATCATTTTAGTCCAAATCAAGGTAGCGGACCACTTAGCCAGAAGTTAGCCACTAGGCCGCCGTAAGCCTATAGCAGGCTTGCTCTATAGGCCCTGTAGTTTGAAAGACTGGGGCTATTTGTACTGTGGAAATAGAGCTTTTTTTTTGCTTCCAAATCCACTGAAGAGCTTTCACAGGGATCAATGTTGGCCCATCTTGACTGCTTATACATCCATGACTCTGATAGGTCTCTAATCGATTGGCATCTCGGCGTCTTTGCACCACCATTGCGGCTCAGGGATCACTGCAACAAAAGAAAAGCGGCACTTTCCATTAAAGTTCCAAAAGGAACATGATCCAAAATAAGAGATAAATTAACAACGTTGGCAAACAAGATTTCATGTTTCCCTGATGTTAGCATGTAGCTACATGTAGCAGTGTAGACTACAGAATGAAAACACTTGCAGTAGTGTGCCTGGAGGAGATGACTATATAAAGAAAATATTCATGATCTGATGTCATCTTATCAAGAGAAAAAACAGAAAATCTAATCATAAACTTTAATGACATTTCGTCCGTAACCGTGATTGACACAAATTAAGGTCATACTTATTTTTAAACATGCAACAGTTTAAAAATAGGGACTTGGTGTGAAGACTGTGCAAAGTGAATTATCTGCACTTATATATTAACCCTTTTAAACCTGAGCTGATTTGATTTCTTTCAAACACATGGGAGAAAAGCAATGAGCAGCTCAGAAAAAAATGACCCAAATTAGCAAAAAGGGAAAAAAAAGTCAAATGTACAAGAACTAAAACTAACCTAAAAAAAAAGAACATCAAAATAAAAGCAAAGAAAAAAACCAACAAACAAATAAAAAACAAAACAAGGAAATGACCTTGGAAAAAATATGCTTAAAAAAATAAGTCTGTAAAATAATTATTTTTTAAATATATTTGCTTGAATTATAGATTTAGACTTTGGAATTTTTGACATTTTTCCGTAGCTTTTTAAAAAATGATTTTCTAAATCTCCTAATTTCTTGTAATTTTTGGAACACTTCTTGCCAAGTTGCTCATTGCCTTTTTCCCTTTGCTTTTAAAAGAAAGGAAACAAATTTGTCCGGGATATAAAGGTTTACATACTTTTGAAAGCATCTGAACACAGTACAAGAAAAGTGTTGTCACTCCATGATTGAAGAAAACACCCAAAAAATATCGCAACAGTGGTGCTCTCAGTCATCACCACCCTGAAAGAAAGGGTTAAATCCTTCATATGAGGAGTGATGAACACTTGTGCTCACTGTTAAACTCAATTTTACACTATCAACTCATCTGAGCCCTTTAAAGATTACAGCCTGGAGATCTTTAGTCAGGCTTGTCAGCTCACGTTTACCGTATGTGCAGCTGCCCAGATTAATGCCCCGGCGCCAAACGGAGAGGCCTGAGCAGGAAAGACGGAGCGATCGCTTTTTAATCTCCTCACAGGTACAATTCAGAAGGCCTTACTCAGGCTGCCATTCTTCCAGTGGGCTAATTACAAACCCCTAATTATAATTAACAGACTGTCGTGAATCAGAGCTTACATTAATTAGCATGCTGGGCTCCTCTTTTGTTTACTGTTGGAAGCCAAGCTCACCTCGCAACCAGATGAAAGAGGTTCCTCTTCGGAGATGTAACCTGAAGTTTGATACCCACTTCATTCTGTTTGGTTGGGATGAGACATAACTGTGCTCCAACGCTTTACAGCGTAATCCTAAATGTGAGGATTGTCATCTAATCCCTTTTTGATGGGGATAAACTCGGTGACAGTGTTTATTATTAGATAAAGAGAAAATAATGTGTTTTGATACAGACGTTTAGTTTCAAGGATCATATATATTAATGAGTCTCTCAAGATAATCCATTAAAAAAATGTACTGCCATTCATCAGCGGAGTTCAGTACATGGCACAACTACAACTCAAAACTAATTGCGGCATCCTTTGATCACAGCAGAGCTTCTCCACGTCTAAACTTCGGGGGTTTTCAGGTACACATTCCTTTCCCCACCTCCTCCCGTCTCTTAAATCTCACAGGACATAAAGGCCAGTATGCTGCCTTCATGTGTGCGCCTGGTGTCTTAAAAATATGAATTGCAAAAAGAAAGGAGGTGGTGGAGGGCAGCAAACAGGAGAGATTATGATGCAGGCCCAAGACGAGATACCGGCAAGCTTTTGAAGGGTGTTTTCCACCTCCACCTCAAGTGACACGCGATGCCTTTGAAAATTTAAGGTGACTATAAAGTCGCTTTCACTCGCAGGAGTTGCATGAGGCGGTCTGTTGGGATCTGCGGTCTGGCCAATAATGATAAATTTAGTCATCAAAAAATAACATCTCTAATGTCTTTTGAGTTAGACATTCTGAGTTGAGGCACACATAAAGAGATGTTTTCCCAAATTGTTCCATGACCTGGGGTGCTGGAAAAAATCCCCGAAGTCAAAAACTTTGAGCTGATGCCGTCAATCTATTGAAGAGTTTTGTCAACCAAGGACTCAAATTTCACACCGCAGTTAGATGTTAATTTTTTGCTCAGGTTGCAAGAGCAGCCATCACTTTTCTAGAGTGGTGGGTAGCTCATTTTGAAATTGAACACTTTATGAAATCAGTTTTAAAGCCCATATGAAATAGGGATTTGACAGGGGAGCACACTGATCTGCAACACCACAGAGCAGAGCAGCATGAAGCGTGATTTGATAACGCAATCTTGCACACTGATTGGGTTTAGGAGGTAATAGAGCTCCAGACATTCGAGTTTCAAACAGCAGATGTTTTGCTGTAATACAGGAAGGGGAACGCACTGGAAGATCACAAGATAAGCGCCGGTTCATGAAAAAATCAAAACGTGGCAGATGACAAACGTCCGTTTCACTTGAGCATCCGGCACTCATGCTCAGAGTCAAATCATATTTCAGACAGACCCGGGCAGACACTGTCACTGCTGAGGGAGGCAGTGCATTTTTCATATTTGTATAATTGCTAATCGGTATAACATTTCCAACTTGGATTTGGCTTCTAATCTCTGGGGACGACACGCGTAGCCGGGAACAATTTTTACCAGAGGGGACACTGTTCCTTTAAGAGGATTAGTGAACTGTCTATCAGTCATGTCGTGTTAAACTAATGTTTGCAATGGCCCATCGTCAGGGCTAGAATACGCCTCCTCACTCCGTAGCATCAAAATAAATGTTTACATGCTTCTGCAGAAATAAGTGATTTGAGATGCTTTCCTTATCATTTACACCACTAAATCAGCCTCTTTTCCTGCCATAACCTTTGCCTTGAGCAAGCTCACACACATATACATAAACAGAGAAAGCTTTAAAATACAGCAGTTGTAAGAGAGGAAACGGAGTTCCAGTGTAGTTTTCACCCTGTAGCATCAGATTATCTGTGCTCAGCCGCGGCCTGAAATCAGTTAAGTGATTTTCTACAGTCCTAAAATAAGCACTAACTTTCTTTGATCACGGCAAAGCAGGCGCTAATAGCTGTGCCTAAACGTGACACAACTCAATGCTTTTTACGATTTAATGGCAAACGTAATCTATGGCACCTTCTAATTTGTTTGCTTTATAGTTCTATGGACACAAGGGAAATTTAAAGAGTAAGAAGACAGACTCATGGAGGAAGGATGCTGGGTCAGGAGAAGTGTGTTACTTACAACCGCTCTTAAATCAGACTCGTAGGCATACACAGCCAACCGATTAGCATTAGAGAGAGAGAGACAGTGATTGAAATGCTCCCCGTACCCCTTCCCTCATCTGCTCAAACAGCCTGCAGTTCTCCCCTATCAGCCCACATGAAAAATAAATCTGAGTTTCAGGTCACAATCCAGTCGATTCCGAGTCAATCCGCCATAATTGGTTGGCGTCACATGGCGGCAGAGCTGAAATCTATCGGGCAGCAAGGCTGGAGGAGGCCTAATTGGTGTCAGCTCAGGTTGCAACGCTACTGCAGGAATACAGGTCTGCCCCGCCGGCCCCTCTGGCAGACCACTTTTAACAGCTTATACCATTCTGCTCGTACAGCTCCTGCCTTCATTCCTCTCTCCTCTCCTTGTCTCTCCATCTTCTGCTCAGGGAGGGAAGTTAAGGATTTCAGCAGTTTTGGAATTAAGGACAATTACGCAGCTTTCACAGAGCCATTTGGGGTGAGCTGCGAGTTTCCTCTCCTGAGGTTTTGCTTTTAATCTGTGATCTGTATGCTCGTAAACGTTTAGTTGGCTGTGAACACGACTAACATTTAGCTGAAGCTGTTCAATGCTAGCAACAGTGTGGATTGGCTTAAAGGGATTCTTTACCAATCATCATCTAACTGGGGCCTAAATCTCTCTGTTTACCGCCCAGAAAAACTCCACCAGATGAAGTAAAACATGTCATTCAGCAGATTTTCATGGATCTCGGGCTGCTGCTTGAACTACAGATTTTACGTTCACATTTTTGTATTTCCCACCGACCATGCTGTGGACACAGTATCGAAGTGGATCTAGACACAGACCCGACCCTCTCTCGCTCTCTCTCTTAAACTCAGACCAACTCTGATCAAACTGTAAACTAGGCAGTGCTGATCAAATATAAACCAAGATTGTCTTACCATATTGTCTTTTTCTCCTCTTAAATGTTTTCACAAACATATTTTAGGGCCTTTTTTAGTTGTAATAATGAGACTTTGTGAGCAGGAAGCTGGTGTCATGTGAAATGAAAATGAAGTCTGAAAAAACGGAGATCAAATGGTAAAACTAAGAAGTGCTGATGAAATATAAACCACGATTCTGACACTTGCTTATTTCTTGCCTTAAATGTTTTCAGGAACATGTTGTTAGCTTCCCGTTTAGCTGTAATACAAGATTGTTTGTTACCAGCTGGCCGCCATTGTTTCAAATGGACAAGTGTGCATTACATCACCCACTGCTTACAACACCCGCATTTTTTTGGTCCGTTGTGATGCTGAGCAACATATTGTATACTATGCAGGAATTGTCAGTTACTATCTCTGAACAGTATCATTAGTGAAAGCAGACCCCAGCTCTGTCCTCTTGCATTTCACCTCGCTTTATATGCATTTTTTAGCGCTTTTTCCCCGATTTTGTTGCTTAATTTTGGATACAAAGTCTTGGCCTCACCTGAGCGCTATACCCAGGAACATCCCGAATATAGCAAAATAAGAAGAAAATAAGAAAATACAGGCATAGGGCAGAGTCTCTGTAGATAAATACACTCTAACACACCTCTAATGGATCATAAGTGATGATTGAGTGTTTAATCTTGTATCTAGTCTATCAGTCGAGTCTATCTGAGCAAGTATGAGAATCCTGCACAGTATATCTTTAATTCACATATTGAACGCAGACCTTTACTTGTAATGGTGTATTTTTACACTGTGGTAATGCTCCTTTTACTTCAGCAAATGATCTAAATACTTCCATTACTGTGTAATCACCATTAGTATCAATGTAAGTAATTTGCAATTCTCTGTTTGCCGTCAGATCAAATGAAACATCAGCTATAAAGGATTTTTTGTTCTTGCTATCAAGCCCTGCTTGTTCATCTGTTGTTTGTTGTTTTTTCGTTGCTCATTCATGTCACACTAAATCAAGAATATGACTAAATGACTCTGGTCTGTCAAAATGACTCAGAATGTAAATTGTGAACTCAGCATGAGTTCGTGACAAGGTGTCAGCTGCTCAAAGGCACATTAACATGACAGCAGTAATTACAGAAAAAAAAGGGATCATTGCGTTTTTCAAATGGCCAGCATTAAACTCGTGATTCACTCTTACATTTTATAAGCAGCTGAGGTGGAAAAAGTATATTTTTTAAAACAGAGAAAATATTTTATAGGCACACAGCAAGTTGCTGCTGAAAGATGCTGTAAGTGAAACCAGTCAAGTGGGTTTTATTGTCGCTATCACTTACAAAGATGAACAAAACATTTTTATTAAATTGCAAAGTTATTGTGAGCTAGTTTTTCGTTTCTCGCCGCAGTGAATATTTTGTGGAAGAGAAGCAGCGGTTTAGATTTCCACATTACAAGAGCTCTTACCCTTGGAGCCTCATAGCCTATGGCACTTGGTATTTTGCCTGAGGAAAGGCAGTACCATTCACACTGTGTCTATCATTAAGTCATGGCACCACCACATCATCATATCATAAGGAGCCACCCGGGGGGAAGCCAGCTTTTGTTTTTATTTCACTATCTGCAGATTGATTTGGAATATAAAATACCAATATGGGCTCGGAGTAAGTGTGCATTTCTACTGCAAAACAAAAGTTATTGTGGTCATCATTTTAAAGCATCACTGATTTCTAAAATAAAAATAAAGATGTAAGAAGGCTTTCTAAGGAAATATCCTAAAAAGAGTTTTTGTTCATGAGTTAAATGTGAGGGTCTCTGCACTATGATTGACAGCAGATATTCTAAATACTCTAAAGTCTCTTCATGGCTCACATCAGATCTACAGTGTCTTGGCCTCCATGCAGCCTCATCACTTATTTCTCTGCCACTCTGCAGCTTCTTAAGGGGCTCCCGTGTACGGTCTGCTCCTGCCCTTTGACCTCTGCTCTCAATAGGGGACAGTAATTAAAGGCTGATTTCTCCTGCAGACTCTCAGCAGGATTAAATATTTCATCACCTCCCAACCCGGCACTAAATAGGAGAGCTCTGAGGAATTGGGACACACCCACCATGAGCAAAGGGGGATTTTCTAATGACACTGCAAGCACCTTATGATAAACTATAGGGTTAAAGAGCACATGCTGTACACAGAAGGGGACACTTAATCATAGAGTACCAACCGCGGGGAACAATTGATCATCTCCAGGGCTGTTTGTCCTGCGACCATACAGCTGAAGAGAACAGACATTACAGCACAGATGTTTTTCTATTTGTTGTTCTAGTAATTCAGGCTAAGGGAAAATGTTCAGGGTCATCAGAGCTCTACATTCTGCCAGGCCTTGCTTATTGTCATCTCTGTTTGGCATGAAATGAATTAGATAAATACGCAATGTTTCACAATGTCTGAAGTGGTTGCTCACAAAATAGACTCATGTCGGTAAGCTATTTTGAGAAGGCTGAATCACGATGAGAGCAATGTACAAGTGCACGATTTATTTATGTATTAATTCCAATCAATCTAATTTGTGATCAACACACATGGAAGCTGTTTCTTTGAGCAAGGGAAACTGGTGCACTGTAAACATTTTTGATATCTTGTAGAGGTGAGGGATGGGTCTCAGGATGACACTTAAAGGATCTTTGTGGAATATCCTTGTACCCTAACCCTAACCCAAAAAACATGAAAAAACAAAAAAAAGAAAAAACATGCCGATGATAGGTGTAACTGCACACAGAATGCACTGTGATCAGAGTTGTGCAGACTGCATCTGGAGGAGTTCTGGCTTGCAGTGTGTCTATCTAATTTGCAAACACGTTCTCATCCCAACTCAACACATGGTGCGACTCTGTCTACTTATGACATTTTAGGGATCCTTATGCGTCAGCTGTTTATGTTCTGGGATGCTGTTACAGTGACTACAACAAATGCACATGGCGGGATGGAGCAGCACGTTCCTTATGTTTATGCAACAGCACATAAGCAAAGTCACAGATGGTTAGGTTTAGGCAAAAGAGGCACATGGTAAAGTGCAGAAAACCCCCCAGCGTGATTACCTGATGCTGTCCTTCAGCTTTTTATGGGCACAGAACCAGTTCTGTCCGGCAGTGTTCTCAAGTGATGCCACCTGTACACGTTGCATGTTGACGCGTCCGCCAGCGTATAACAATAATGCCACCAGTTCTGTCTGAGTGGGTTTTCATCTGACGCCGTCCAGCCACGTTCCAGTTGAACATGAAAGGTGGCTTTTGGCGTCACGCTTGTATGCTGAAAGCACTGACAGAGCGGCTCTATTCGACGAGTTTGGAGTGACAACAGGCTGAATTTGCATACCAGGACTCTGGACTGATATATACACTGGTAGCACCACCTGTTCAACTTTTCAAGATAGCATTTGTATGAGGGGCCCATTTTTTACGGGTTCCAAGATGGCCCCAAGCCAATGAAGTACTCAAGGAATAAGTTCTTAAATCTGGAAAAGAGTTAGCATTTCAGCACCTCCAGTTTCTTCATATCAAAGTCAATGGGTTTTAACCGATGCGGCGCCCACTTGAGTAAATCCACCCATGTGGGCACTTAGAAGAGGGCCATCATGGAACCTGTGGACAATCCCATAAAGGGCCCAAATTTCAGCCCATTTACTAACCACATAAGCCCTCCATGCAAATATTGGCTGAGTTCTCAGGTAACTGCAGCAGCATATGATTTGGTCAAACACTGTCTTTTGATATTATTTAAATCATTTTTCTTTTTTTTTTGTCTTTTTATTTTTTAACTCAGTCACTGAAAAAACTGATTAATAGTACAATTTGCTATTTTGGCTCTGATGCTGCCGCCTCTTTCCTCTGTCTGCAGTCGCTCTGTTACCTCGCTCAATGTCCCACCCACGGCACTATCTGATGAACAGCATATCAACACTGAAGGCTGCCGTGCGGCAGACGGGCCGAGAGGCTGGTGCTGCTGCTCTGGTCAGAAAGTGGAACAGTCTGCTGAATGTCAAAAAGCAGATATTACTAAAGTTGTAATAATGCAATAAAGTTGCAAAAACAGACCAGTGTTTCCGCTGTTAACATTTTGCTTTCAGTAAGAGTTGTTTCTGGTTGTAACTAAAGTTGTAGAAGAACTGTGAGGAGAGGTGCAGAGAGTGAGGTAATATCGGATGCGGGCGAGATATTTGACCAGATTGTGTTAGTTTATAAATGTATTTAGCTCATGATTATGTAGACCTTTCATGTTTATACAGCAGACCTGTCTTTGCGCATTAACCCGGGTTAGACCTGTTTGAGGCAGCTGTCACTCTATCACTGTAGAGACTTTTGCATCATGCATGAATGAGACCACATGAAATTTTAACTCTCACCCTCACAAAAAAAATGTGGTTGCAGGTTAGAGCTGGTGCATATTGAGATCTGATCACAATGCTGGCAGAATCAAGATGGGAAGGCTTATTATTACCATGTGTAAATGCATGGATTGTCTATTTGTATCCAGATATTGTTTCCAGATACAGATCACATGTTAATACCAGGTGTCCTCAGGGCCCTTCATGTTTTGTGTATCCTTGAGGTCTAACAAAAACCTTAAATGCTTTTCCTTTCTCGTTTGTGTAATGCGTAACCTTGCATCCTCCCTGCATTTGAATTACACAAACAAAATAAGCACCCAGTCGTAAAAAATTGCTACTAATGGTCAAAAACTCCACACATAAAAATTTAGTTCAACAATGTGCAAATTATCCATTCATTATTTATTCATTAATTTAATCCAATTATGAACAAGAAACATGCTAAAACCAGAAATCAGCTTTCCAAAACTAGAGAACCAGAGCATGTCACATCATAGTATTCATTCATTCATAAATTTCGTCATGCATTCATTCATTGAGCATTGTAACTTTGCTCCATCGTGTGTAATAATAACTTGTTGTTTGCATGGCTCTTTTGGAAATGGAACACTAGTCCCCAATCATGGCTGGTTATTCTCCGTGGCAGCTGTAAACAGACTCTTTGTCACTCAGCGACTCAATAGATTTACCAGGTGGATGCGAGATGCATACTAACATGAAAGTCTATAAGACAGTCAGTCTCCCCCTCAAGCTAAGTGGCCGGCTCAGAGACAATGTCATCTCTGTCAGAGGCACAGAGGGCTGCAGTTTTGATCTAGCTAAACACAAGGCTTGGATGGAGAGGAAATGGAAAGTGCCGTTAACCTTTTCAGTTGTTAAATAATGAAAATGCAAATGGCGTCAGGCGTCAGGCCCTGTTTACATACACAAGTGAATATGTTATGTTCTTATTTGATTATTTTAAGGAGCTCTATATGATATTCAAAGCATTAATATAGCAGCAAACAAGTGTTTGCTATGTAAAGATGTAGTGGAATAATGGCATCCTGAGCAGAGACTGTTATCACACTCCCTCAGTGTGTATGGTGGCTACTGCTGATTTAGGCCATGTTAAGATGACAACGGTCCTACTAAAACTGGAAACGTCTTTAATTTTAGTTTTTCTTTTAAAAAATCTGAGTTTGAATGATAACAAGTGTTATGTTTCATGCAAGAACCATTGCCATGTAAATGGCCTCTTAGGGATGATGGCATCGTATAAGCATAGTGCCCACACTTCAGTTCCTCCTTGGTAAACACTATTAGCTCTGTCAGCACTGTTGCCATTGTTAGAATTGTCTGTGCTGTTAGCACAGTTAGCTGCCAGCTCAGTCACTACATGTTGAGAGCTGTGTGCAGACAACCTTTGAATCATTTCCTCTTTTCTTGCTCGTTCAAGTTGGGAATATAGTGTTGTTATGCTGCTCTGCCATTCTGTATAAATGTTAAGAAAGCAGACTGGGGTTGAGAGTTGTTTCGCCTTTAAGCCAGCAACGAAGGTAGTAACAACCCCAAAACGGCATCTGTGTAAAAGGGACAGCCAGCAGGACGGGACCATGGGTGGGACAGGTGAGACATTTCAGCCGCCATGTAAGAGAGACGATAAATTATTGTTATTGCCAGAAGGGGACACTTAATAATCTCAACTCTGAAAATCATATAGAGCGTATTTGTAAATGTTACTACGCTTAATTAACAAGTTTGTACTACTTTACTTTATAATGCCTATTCTGTAGACATGAAGTCACACTCTTTTGTCTTGTCATATTATTGGTAAAAGTTTGATGCTCTTCCTTTTTCCTGTAACTTCATGACCTCATATACAGCACAGTGTAAGCTAATCCATTCTTGCTTTAAGCTTGCAGTCTGTTTTCTAACTTTTGTACATCAAAAGAAATCACAGAAAGGGCTCAAAATGTTGTGCTTTTACAGATAGGAAGAGTTCATTTCAGCTTCTATTGACTTTATTCACAAAGATGTTGGAAAGAAAACTCTGGAGGAGCTTAATGTTGACTCACATCCCATGTCATGTATTGTAATCTATCCTGAAATATTGACATTAAAACTAAAACTTTTAATAAACAAATCTGAAATGGCTGGATGAGAAATGTATTATCCGTCCAAAAATCTCTTCTCTCTCACGTCTAAATAAAGAACAATTTCTTGGTGTACTCTGAGAATTGGAGCTTTGCAGCATGCATTTCTGTGCCATTCATAAAGAGGCCATTTTTGCACTTTGTAATTCTAACAGGCAACATAGAAAAATTTGCCAGCACTGTTCTGCAAGCGCCTGTTTGGCCCACTGAAGTCTGTCAATTCTGTTTGTGTCCTGTGTTTGCAGTGCGTACCAGGTGGTGGTGGAGGAGGAACGTCCACGCAGAGCACGAGGCACAGCAGAGATCCTGCGCTGCTACCCAGTTCCCATTCACTTCCAGAACGCCACGCTCCTGAACTCCCAGTACTATTTCACAGCTCAGTTCCCTGCCGGCGGCATCCATTCACCCCAGCCCTTCACTGTGGGGGACAACAAGACCTACAACGGCTACTGGAACGCCCCTCTGCTGCCTCAGAAAAGCTACAGCATCTACTACCAGGCAGTTAGCACAGCCAACGGGGTGGGTGTTTCTCAAATTTTTATTCTATTTATGCAATGTCAGTTAAAGTTGCACTAAAAATACAGGGTTTATTCAAATGTGACATTTTTGAAAAATCTGGCCAGTTTGTGTTTGTTTCACGAAGCAACTTTTTTTAAATGCTTTCCTTTAGTTTTTGGGGTTTTTTTTGTTACTTTCTACTTCCACTCCACCACATTCAGATGGAAATATTGTACTTTTTACTCATGCATGGATTTGACCATCACTTTTAAGATCAACATATCCTCATTCAGTGGTTCATTTGATATCTTACAAAAAGTTATACACAGTGTTTGGATGATGTCTTACAAATTAGCGCCCCTACTGGTTATAACGTACATAACTTAAAATTAGTCAACATAGATTTTTGGTCACAAACCCTGATTTCCTGGGTTGTACGCAGGCCAACAGCAAGTGTGCCCGAACATTGAAGCCACTTTCCGTGGTGGCTGAACAGTGGAATTACAACTTCCCACTCCCAACAGACACATAGACTTAAATTGTGAAAGAGATGTATATAAATCAGTAGATACCTAATTTTTTAACATCACAACACCTGTGGAATGACTCGTTTCCCAATCAAGATTTTAAAAGTCGAGAAGAGCTGCAAGATTCAATAATTTTATCTCCATTCAATTTAGGGGAGCACTAAACTGGAAGTAGCCAAGTCAGCGGCTCTATGGGCCCAATAATGAGGAAGCTGCGCCGGTCAGCTGGGTAATTTTGTATACAGCAGTTTAGCATTTTTGGCTTCATGCACCATTCAGCAACTTTCATAGACATGAGTCCCCACAAGCTCCCTGGAACAGCACTTTGGACCCAATTTTACATAGTGGCCAAAAGTGGAATTACACCATCAGGGTCTGTCGCATGATGCCATTGGGCCCAAAAAGACTTTTTCCCATAGACTCTCATTGTGAAAGAGATGCCTGTAAATCCGTAGGCACACTTTTTTTGAGTGTCACAACTTCAGCAAAATGACTGGTTTCACTGTTGGAAATTGATCCTTTCGGTCTGATGACATTAATTCCGATTAAATAATTTGATCTGTGTTCCAGTTACCAGAGCGCTAAACCTGTAGTTAGCCATTTAGCTTCACTTGGCCACACTCGGCTGCTGTTAGTCTCCAGTCTCTAATGCACAAGGTCCAGGTGATGTAAATAGAGCTTTTTTGGCTTCATGTGCCACTAAGCAAATTTTATAGGAATGAATTGATCCCACCTGAAAGGCTGTTTCCAGGTCTGTTTACACATCCATGATTGGACAACAGCCTGCAGCACACAGGTGAGACTGAATGAGAGCAGCCTGGTCAAATTAAGAAACATATGATAAAAGTGTTTTACGTAATTTAAGAGATCATCATCTCAATCACCTACTTCATTTTAAGGCTGCATATGCGTTTATTTATCAATAACAATGCGGTCATATAATGCACAATAATATTATACACTCCATAACAAGTTTACTTTTATTACTGTAAATAAAAATTGGTAATACTTGTGTACTTTTACTTTTATGTTAAATACAGGACTTTTACTGGTAATGGAGTCTCTTTACGTTGTGATATTAGCTCTGCTTTTACTGGTTTAACCAAAGAATTAAAACAAAGATGACAAAGAGAGGCAGAAAAACACACTTACATGTTGTGTGTTGCGTGCCAGGTTGACAGTTTATTATTTGACAGCATGTCTTACAGTGCTGTGCTAATAAGTATATACAGTACCTCAGCAACTAGACAATTAGATAAGCAGAGTCGAGAGAAAACGTCTAATTTGTGTACTTAATTTAGCACCGACAGCAGAAAAATTCCAACTCAAAACTGAATGTGGGTTGTGAGAATAAGGATTTACTGTAATATATTCAAAACTGGCCTCTCTTTTGAACCATATGCATATCCACTTTCAGGCTTACATAAAACGATGCTAAATATTATGGTAGGTTTAATGAGAATGACAGGCTGACTGACAGATTGATTGACTGGGCGACTGAAAGGGGCTGAAGTGGCTGAGTCCAGGAGTCCCTGACTCTACACAGTAGCTGCTCACACAGGCAGACACATGCACGCAGCAGCAAAATTGCATTTGGCCTCTGATAGATGTGTCAGTTCTCTGGTGGGCTGCACCAACAGCACTGTCTACACTCTTAATAAGCTACAGCAGGGTCAAGCGTGGAATGCAGAGCTCTGTGCGGTGACATGCGCTCTCCCTCCATTACCGTGGCCCCTCTTCTCCTGCCTTTTCCTATGGAGCTTTATGCCAAATGCCAGACAAGCCTTTGATCAACGGCATTTAAGAGAGGCAGTCGTCCCAGCGCGAGTTAAGTGTGGGAGGCAGGAAACAACAACGGGGTTACCGATCGTGCAGGTCGCAGCCTCTGTCATCAAGTGGCCCTTGGCGGGCCCCCCCCCCTCCACGGGGCCGCAGCAGACAGCTCGATGGCGACTTCAAGAGCCCCACCGATTGTGGTCCTGAATTAGAATCGCCGTAAACAGCCTCCTTGAGAAACGCCAGCACGTCTTTAAGGAGGCAATAGAAATAACATGTGCGGCAGGGCTGAATCCAATTAGCGAGTTTGCTCTTGAGAGTAAAGCACCGGCGCTCTGAAACTTTTCAGGTCGAATCTGTGAGTGGTATGAATTGGCTCACAGTGCTCTTCCTTGCACAAATAAAAATGAAAGAGTCCCTTGGTGACACTGTACAAAGCTTTGTCTCTGACATTATTTCATATATTCAATGTTTTGATTTACAGCGGCCAAATGCACTCTCTTTCATTATGCCATCACTGTCAATGGATAGTACCGCAAGCATTAATTAATGTCTAATAATGTTGGAGTGATTTGTGTGGGCTTCTTAAATTAAATTAGCACTTAGAGAAGGTGAGTGCCATCCATACCTACAATTTTTTCGCCTTTTATTTGAATAAAAAAAAATCTAATATAACTCGTTATGTTGCCTTTAACAAAAGGACCACCTGACAGCTTAAAAGCAGCTGTAATGTGAATACACATGCACGGTCACGTGAACACTGATGTTTTTTTTCTCTCTTTATTATGCCTCTCTAGGCCTCTAAATGCTGTGTCTCCCATGTGTGCTCATTGCTCATTGGACAGCTTGGCTGGGTCAAACACAGGGACACGGCTCTCATGTCTTTTGTGTTGTATTACTCATTGCCTCCTCGTTCCTGTCTGTGTCCTTTTTCCTGTTCACCAGACCATTGTTGACAACCAACTTCTCTGCCAGCAGCAAGAGCTTTTTTTTTGTGTTGTTGAAGGCTGTTGTCAGAGCTCAAACTCCATTACATATTCAGAAAGGCTCCCTGACGTGTCATTTTGGAGCCGTGCATGCTGGGTTGGTGTCGCTTGTCACAGGGCTCTGGTTTCTCCACAGTGGCTGACCACCTTGAGCCGCAGGCTGCCGACAGATCGCTGTTGGCTGACAAATCAGCAGCTCAGCACCACTAATCTGTGCTGTAGGCCCTCTCGCCTAACTGCGTTTTGTGTCACAGTCATTGAGCTCAACAGATGATAGGGGACAGCGTGGAACTGGCCGAGCTGTTTTGTTGTAACCATGGGTTCTTGGAGAGGTGTTGTTGCCGCTGTCTCATGTCTGTGCATGCGTGTCATATTAAACTCTGATTCTCTCATTTTCTTCCTTCTTCTTTCTCATTTTAATTTATCTGTTTGCACAGGAGACCAAAATCGACTGTGTTCGAGTAGCCACCAAAGGTAAGAACAGATCAGATAGTGTGAATGAGGATGTTTGCTAACATCACTTGCACATGATTCTGATAATTAACAAAATTAATAGGAAACTGATACAAACTGACACGTCTTAACACTGTTGCATCATTAAAAGGGACCTACTACTGATTTTCTGTCTAATGTATGATGTTGCAATGTCAGATGTAGGTAATAAATGTTTCAAATAATGAGAAAAATTGATGTTAAAAATAATCCCTGTGAGCAAAAACTGAGATTTTTCCATTGGATTACTCACATGTTTTGCTCAGCAAGATCATCTTAACAAATAAACACCACTTTCAGGATTTTTGAAGCCTAAATGTTATGAAGTAAGAAGCTAATATTAGACTATAAACAAACTACACCACGGTCACATGACTTAATGTTGCCACCACAACAAGCCTTGTGCAGCGCTGTCCAGCATGTTTTGCCACTTGCTCGCAACCGCCTTTTTTAAGATGTGTAATGTTTACGACTGGGTTATTTACAGACATATTTTATTTTTGTAGAACAATACATTACAATATTATTTCAGTCATCAACCAAAAACCCAATAAAAAAATCTTTCAAGACAAGGAAACTGTGAATGCTCAAATGCTAACTAATTTCTGGGTTTTTGGACTCTTCCTTGGGTCCTGTGATATGATGCTGTGACTTCTCTCTTTTTTTAACCTCCTTGGCTGAGATACATAACAACTGGAAAAATAGCCAAAACAGAGACAGAGGGTAAATACAGCTCCTCTGGCACAGACAGTAAAGGAGAATATGGGTTTTTTGCCATTAACGTACATAAACATGTATTTTTTGTTTCTGCTAGAACAAGTGTGTATCTGAAAATAAGCATAATCGGTCCTCTTTAACTTAACTTTAAAGTGTAACCCTTCGTGAGTGACTTAATGTGTGATATGGTCTTTACATCAATACATTGACTAAGAACATGTGTTTTCCCCTGACCGGGAGGCAGCCTGTGTGCCCATTGAGGTCTGTAGGTACTTAGCTATGCTGCTCGTACGTCCTGCTCCACACATTAAAGGTGATGAAGTCTAAGCACCATTGATCGGGGAGCAGAATTGATAAGGCCGGAGGGAGCCCTAGTCACACTCTGTTCGGGGCCATGGGAGGTCCTGTCACACGCCCCGACAATCATGTATATTTTGCCGCACCACTATGGATCTCGTGCAGAGTTCCAGATATCTCCATCTACATGGCTCAATGGGCTGATGTAAAATCACACGCACTAGAAGTAGAAGGATCATATAAGCAATTTCTCACCCGAAGGGAAACATTTTAATGCACTTCTCACAAAGATATGAACTTGTGTGAAATGACTGCTGCCGCTAACTTTGCAAAACAAATTGTGAAATGTTCTCTAATACTGTATTTCTCTGCTTCAGTGTTGCATGATGATGAGAACTGTTGGTGTGGCTGTTTTCAGCTTCAGTGTGGCCTGTCTCTCTCTCTCTCTCTCTGTCTCTCTCAACTGCATGCAATCCTGGATCCACTGACTCTACTCAGCCGCCATACTCGTGACTCAGCTCACAACCCCCTACATCCGCATCGCCCCAGCGGCCGGCGACAACCAACTAACAGGTCAGATCCGTAGCTTTCTGCACAACTTGGTTTAACCCACTGTGGCAGTAATGTTCAACATATGGCCCGAGGGCCAAATCTGGCTAGGGTGTAGAGAGAGTCCCCCAGCAATTTTCTAATTCCCAATAAAAATAAAATTATTATTGTTTCTTTTATTATTTATTGTCTTTTGGAATACATAAGGTGCCAAAGTGCATAAAACGGCATCGAATTAGAGCTTGTTTATTAAAAAAGTGCGAGTGGAGGATCCCCTGCACCTCTGACAGAGGTCCTAGATAAGCCCCTAATGTCCTAAAATCTTAGATACATCCTAAAATCCTAGAAATGTCCTAAAATCCTCAAAACGTCTTAAAATCCTCAAAACGTCCTAAAATCTTAGCAATGGTCTTAAATCCTAGAAACAGCCTATGATCCAAGAAATGTCCTCATATGCTAGAAACGTTCAAAAAACCTAGAAACATCTTAAAATCCTAAAAAGATGTGTTGGGCCCCTGGCCTCCTGTCATTTTGCAAAAGTGGCCTCCAGGCAAAGCAAGCTATCCCGGCATTACAGGTTTAATGTGGCGGCCATGCTGACGATTCCCTCACCAGGAAAACAAACAAGTGGTTTACTGCATGTGTGTGGTTTTGTTTATTGTCCTGTTATTTGCATAGAATCAGTGTGATTAAATCAAAGACTCACAGACGGTGTCTTCTACCTTCATCTTCTCGGCATTACCGGACATGAAAGACCTGTTTGAGGTGCGATCGTCATTTGATGTGTCAGTGTTGGAGATTTTTGACAAGAGTTAATCCTCTTTCATGAATATTTCTCATTATTTTGGGGGGAGATTAAGTGTTGGTAGGTGGCGGTTGCGACAACTGTAAACACACAAAAGGATGCTGAAATGCTCATCGTTAAGATCCGGCAAGTTTTCAAAAGTGCGGCGTCTAACTATTAAAATTCTGCTCAGTTTCTACTTGTTGTGAATCTCAAACTCTCAGGCTCGAATGGAAGAATATTGACTTGTAGCAGCAAATGTACAGCACTCACAGCTCAAATGGGGATTTGTCACTGACAGCATTTCTGTAAGATTATCCTGTAACAGTATATTGGGACAAAATCTGCACCACCCATTCAGACATGATTGTTAATGTGTCACCAGTCTTGAAATCCGCCACAGCTCCGCCTTAAAAAGTTATATCTAAATAAATGCCTGGCTGTTGATAACAACACACCAGAGCAAGAACAATATGTCAAAAGCAGCCGGGGATAGATATTTACCTTTTTGATAGGGAGAGAAAATGGCAGCGCAGAGGAGAGTCCGCTCTAACAGATTGGCCTGACATAACAATTTATCATTCTAAATTTACCCCTGGTGACAAGGAATAATGGTGTTGTTCAGGTGGACAGTTGTCATTCCAGGAACGTTGCTTTTCCTCAGAGTGCTTCTTATCACTTCCCGGGGAGCAGACGCTGTTAAAACAAGACGCTTTTTTCCCCCCTCCCTCTCTCTTTGTCTCTCTCGTTGTTGGCTATCTCCTCTCCCGAGCTGATATTTAATGTTTTGGTTATTTCAGGCTTTTTTATCTTCTTGGGTATTATCTTTTCCGTCCTGCATCCTTACATTTTTTACAGCCCAGCCACCATTTGCCCCAAACATGATTAACCAAGGGTAAAGATGGTTCACACTTATCTCTCCCCGTGCAGCCTGGTCCACAAAGCGCTGATGTCCAGCTACAAGGTGGAGTCTTGACAACAATAGGGAGTCACTTACTTTCAAAACAAACATTACTCCCAGCCAGTAAATGTGTATTGATATTTATGGTCCACAGAATGTCACAGAATATCAGCATATTGATTAATCAGCCTCAGACCTCCACAAAGTCGAATCAATGAGGGGAAATACTAAAAGTATGGATGTGCACTCTGCTGTTTGGTTCATGGAGAACAATAGCAAATGGTCATTAGATTTGTTTCACAGTGTGCCACATTAATTCCACTTTCTTTGTTTGATCTCTCTGCATTGTGATGTTTTGCAGGAGCAGCCACTCACAAACCTGACGCAGTGGAGCCCGAGAAACAAACGGATCACACGGTGAAGATTGCCGGGGTCATCGCCGGCATCCTCCTCTTCGTCATCATCTTCTTAGGAGTGGTACTCCTCATGAAGAAAAGGTAAGCTTTTTTTTTTCTTACTCCTTGAAATACTACTTCACATTTGTGGAAGAGGTTGAGCTAAAGTTGCCGAAGTGCTCACACATAAGTAGTTTCTGTTTCATCATTTCGTATATTCCTCCCTCAAACGGTAGTATTGTCAGCGTCATAGTAAATAATTAATTTGATTATGTTGATACGCCCCATTAAGGCTGTTTACAGCCATGAGATACAGTGTGCCATGAAAAATTAATCCGTTTCCACGGCACCCTCAAACAAATGCGCAGCGCTTCAATGACATTGGAATGGGAATAGGAAAAAAACAGTTTTTGAGGCCCGTGGTATGGAGAGAGGCGGGGAGGAGATAAGAAAGAAAATATGATGAAAGGCTCAAAAGGAAAGAGGATGGCCACATAGCTGAAGGCTAAGTTTACATTAGCCCCGGACCCCATACTGGAGAGAGGTCTTCTGTACATATCCCAGCTATCAGGGGAGCTAAAGCTCAACAAATATCAACCCCCTTTTGTCCACAGCAAGGCTTGAAATAACACAATGTCAGTTTTTGCAGATATTTCTCTGGTGGACACAAGTTGGTTTCTTTTAATATCTCCATTGTGAAAAGAATATAGTCCCCGGTAAAACCTAAAATGTGTTAGCTGTACTAGCGGACGTTCTTCCTTAAAGGGACAGTTCACCATAAAATCAAAAATACAAATGTTTACTCTTACCTTTAGTGCTGTTTATCGGTTTAAACTGTTTTTTGTGAGTAGCTGTAGTGTTGGAGATATCAGCAGTAGAGATGTCTGCCTTCCCTCCAATATAACGGAACTGGATGACACTCGTCTTGTGGTGTTTAAAGTGCCCGGAAAAAAAAGCATTAAAAAACTTCAACAGCAATTTCTCTTTTCAGAAATCATGACCCAGTTACTTCAGATAATCCAAAAATCTTGTTGAGAGCAGTTTCATGTAGAATTGTGGTTTCCAACTGGTGAGTCGTGGCTTCGTTTTGAATGGACCACAAGTGGCTTGTGAATGTGTCAAGATTGTTAAAAAACACACTTTTAAAAATCAGTAAATTATAGAAACGTCCTAAAATCCTAAAAAGTGTCCTTAAATCCTCAAAACTTCCTAAAATCTTAACAATGTTCTAAAATCAGAGCATGGAGCTTTTATTTTTAAGGGCCGTTTCTGTTATTCTTATAATTTGTTTTATTTTTTTGTTTTTCAAGCCAACAAGGTTTTTGCATTTTTTAAAATAAAATAGAATATGTGCTCACCTATAACACGTGGACCTTAAACTAATGACTAAAGAGAAATCTGGATCAGTGACTGGACCAGCTAGGAACTGCACCCGCCAACCGTATCACTGCGCAGAAGGAAGCGTGCATCTACTGCTAACTCACCTAGCCCCACTGAGCTAACTAACGTTACAGCTCGGCTGAGAAGAACGCCATTAACGTTTACATCTCGCAATTTCACGAGCCTCTCGTCCATGAGTAGATGCACATTTCCTTCCCTCGTGGTGATACGATTGGCGGGGGTAGTTAAGTGGGAAGAAAATAGTTCCCACATGAAATCGCTCGCACTAGGATCTGTGTTTTATCTAAAGTATCCAGTTTATGGAAACATTTGGAAAGAGACATTGCTGTTGAGTTTTTCAAATATTTTTGGGGGGGCTTTGAGCACCACAAGCAGAGTACTGTCTGGTTGCATTAAATTAGAGAGAAGGCAGACATGTCTACGGCCGATATCTTCCACACTAGGCAACTCAGGCCAAAACAATTTAGATTAATAGACAGCACTACAGGTAAGAGGAAAAATATGTGTTTCTGATTAGGGAGCGAGCTGTCTCTTTAATGTTAGATAGCTCGTGTTGAGTAAACTTCAGTGCAGTAGATTGAGTAGTGAGGAGGCATAGTTGCATAGTAATATAATTACTGCATTCTATGTTTATTTTCGACAGTAATATGAGATTCTTCATTTTCTACAGCGAGGCCCTGTCTGTGTAGCACAGCGATCAGTGGGTGGATGTGAAAATCAGCACTCAGTAATGGAATTGTTTTCAATTAGCCTTAATCAAACCAGAGATGGAGATGACTTCATTGGTTGAATTTTGTGTAATTTACTATTACCAACAGGGAATCTGAGTTGTGTTTAGACATTCAAAGCACTCATTAAGTTTTAACCTCGGAGGTCAGATATGGTAATTTTTTATAGGTGTATAAAATTATGTGTTCATAAAAGAAGGGTTTTTTTAGTGACGAGTAGCGTGGTTGCGTCTGGTTTGCCATCATAGCTCAATATCGATATAATTAGTTTCTACTTTACTGTACCGAGCCCCCCCTCCCCTTGCAAAGCATGACATGACTCCAAGCGATCACCTTTGCCCTCATGATCACTAGTTTACCTCCACGTATGCCACCATATCTGATTTTGTTCATTTCTACTCTTTTTTCAAACATTAATATATTTTTACTTTTTCTTTCCTTTTCATTCCATCCCCTCCCCTCCTCCACTGCTTAAATCCTACCACCACCCCACTCGGCAGAAGAACCTATCACTCCTACACTTACTACCTGTAAGTAACCACTTTGTGTAATGTTAGTGCCATGCTTCTTCTCACCCACACATGTTTCCCATGCATGCAAAGAGCCATGTCATCCTCCTCCTGCTCAGAGCCATTACAGAGGCCCAACTGTAATCTCTGCTGGAGGAACGGAGGACGCCACTCCAATGCATCTCCACACGACGAGCACATCACGCTGTATGTCACATTGGCACGACTTCTGACGAAAGCACGCAGACACAGCTGCACCCCCTCCCCACAACACAAAACCTGCCACTGAGATGTTATTGCAAACATAATTTCTTCTAGACTTTTAAGAAGTTTGTTTATCAAATGATGAACTAAACTGCCTTAATGATTGTACGGCTGCCAAACTCATCTTGTGAAAAAAAAAAAAAAAAAAAAAAAAATCAATGCAGGAGATATACTGCATTTTTACTGAGTGTGAATTTTTCATTTGCCTCCAATGATTTCATCTCTGTTGACTTGTCAAAGTTAGATTTTTTGAAGTGCCTATCACAGTGCTTTAGTTGTGCCCAGAACCTCAATGAGCTTCAGATTGTGTACACTTGTGTATAAACTCTGCAAACACCAAAAATGCAGCCAAAAACTCTATGATGAATTGATCGTATTTCTAGGTATAACAAAGCATGAGCTAACATGTTGATCTTCCCAATGAGGCTCCATATGCATGTGATGATTTCTAGTCTTTCTTTACCCCTACTCCATCCTCTCGTCAAACCATCTCATGCTTTTTCTTCCCTTTTTTTTCTCAAGCATGTCTTTTTGGGTTATTGCACGTCCATCCCATTTGATTCTATGGTGATGGTGGAGTTGTGTCTTTAGCTGACAAGACGTTTGCATCCCTACTGAGCGAGCTGATGTGATCACAGAATAATCTCCTTTCTATTTAGATGTCTCCAAAAGCATAAAACAATAGCTTCAGCGCTGCTTTATTCGCTCTTAATAGAAAAGATGATTCCAGATCATACCTCTGAATGGTAAAGAAGCTTATTCTGCAGCTCTGCCTTCTCTGCTGTAGCTCATAGGCTCCCTCTGTATGGTCTTTGTGATGGATGCCGCTTAATCTGTCTTGAGATGGCTGTGATCAGAGGAGAGAAAGGAGGCTGCCTCACATCAAAGAACATCTCAGAATACACCTGGAGATAATACTACTCTGAATACTCTGTGTGTCACTCATATTAGATCACAGCTGTCTTGGCTGAAAAGCCCCGATGACTTTGAAGGAACGGTGTCATCAAAGCTGAGCGCACACATTGACCGAGCTAAGCACGAAGAGATGAGACTGTGAAACAATCATAATATCAGTTTTGTGTTTTTTAAGCGCTACATGCAAGTAGTGTTTTCTTGGGTAATTGGCCATTTGCATAAAGCCAAGATGATAGTGTGTACAATAATAAGTAAATACATTATTTTTCACAAGAAGTTAGGGATTTAATAGCTATTTTTCATGTGCTTTGGTGAAGATTTTGAAATTTATTCTCCCATTTGAAGGACAATATGGCTAGAGCTGTGCGGAACAATTCTAAATTTTCAAGCCTCATAACATTGACAATTGCATTGTAACTCAACATTCGATTGCTGCCCAGCTTTTTTACCAGACGTGACAACTTTGTGTCAGCTGGTATTGTTTTCCCCTTGTGAGTCTGTGAGTGTGTCGTCATGGCGAATTCGGTCTTGGTGACACCAATTGTAGTGGGGAAATACCACAGAAGCTTTTTTGAGTACTTTGCAGGTATTTATTTGTCTGTATGTCTGTGGACAGATTTTGTCAATGAAATAATAATGCCACCATGTAAGCGAGTCATGAAGCTTTATAGTTGTGTAGTAGAGATCAAAATGAGAAGTTCAAACATGGACGTGGTTTGAGCAAAAGTGATGGAAGTAGGGCAGGGCCCTTTGTCCCCTCACTTTATGTCCATGACTGATATTCTCTTTTGTGACTCGTATCATAGACGGTTTAAATAATGGACGTAGCGACCATGATGTCACAGATTGGTTTATGGGTTGTCATTTTGAAGCTTTGAGTCTGGAATTGACCCTTTGCTAAATCCTGCCCCTTCACACAGAGTGGCCAGTCCTAGTGCAGCTTTGGCCAGCTCCGACAAGGATCCGGCATCTACATAGCTGTGCCCCATAGACTCCCATGCAACCTTATCATATTTTCAGCATTTTCAGGCTGCTTTTGCGGATTTCAAGCTAAATGTTGTGCCTGGGGCACGCCATGTTATAATGAGAGTCGTTAGGAGAGGACAGACGGTGATGGATGTTTCTTCCCCACTCCTAAACCCAATCAAATCCTGAATCCTGTATAGTGTCACGATAATCATCAAAACAGCATTTTCGCTGTCTATTTCTGCTGACAAATGCAGCACACGTAAAAAAATGGCGAGCCACGGTTTCTCTAGATGCGTGACAAGCGCTGCTCAGGCGGGCTGTGTAAATGCTCTAATTTGGTAACATGGCCACCAAAATAAAAAAACAACACGTTCGGTGCTGCTCACGCACCGCTGACACGTGGTGTGTGAAACGGGCCTGAGGCCATCACAATGAATTACATCTACCTTCACACATTTGCACCAAGCACTTAGCCGGATGTGTATGAGCAGTTAAACCAAATCGCATCCATTCAGATATTATTGTATGTGTGATGTCAAAAGTACCATGTCCGTGTTTTTCTCCAGCCTCATCATGTGTCAAAATGAATTGGGCGTTTTACTCTTAAGATTTAAAAAACAGGTAAAGAGTGGGCTCTGAATGTTGTGACTCCTCTCTAAAGCTGACAAGATAACAACATAATATACAGTTAGATAAGCTGAAGGAGTAATGATCCCCATTTGGGAACGTGCCATGACAGCAGCAAATACTAAAGATAATAAAACACGGTTGGAGAACGAGTAAATAAATATATAACCACAGCACCTCAGATTTCTGTAACAAATGATATTATCCTCTGGTGGAAATTGCAACAACCTCAGAACATTTTCACATGCAAGATGCCCATTGAAACAATTTATTTATGAATGGCTAGAGGGTGTAATACATTATTTCAAAGGATGAAATTCCCTTAACAAAGTTGATGGAGATTTGATTGATTTTTATTTACCTAGTCCTTGCTGTTGCTGTATATTGTAGGTGTTTGGATCAGCTAAATACATAAGGATCTTTAACACCAGCCCTGCATTACTGTCTAAAACTAAAAGCCTTCTGTTCTAGTCCATTGACAAGTGATGCAGCTGCACATCATGAGTGAGAGAAATTCAAAATGATGATTCAGTGGGCGAGGGTAGCCCATTCAACACCACAGCCACCCAAACCACCATCTTCTCCTCATATGTGTCTCTTGTGTGCTTAGCTTCTTTCCCACTGCCTGTTCAAGGTGGGAATATCCCACCGTTATGCCGCCTCACCGTTTTGTGTAAAAGGTACCATCATTACCATCATCATGGACTCAAAGGACAGAGTTTTTTTGGAGGTAGTAGCAGCCTGTCCCATTAAAAGGGGACAGCCTGCAGGACTGACACACAGACAAGATGGCTGTGATGTTCTGATAGCTGTTATGTGTGCAGTCGATTGGTGGGAGATTTATACATCCATGGATATTTACAAAGCAGCTAGCAGCAGTTAGCATCTAACTCAAAGAACAGTAACCGAAAATGTCCGCAAACTGGGAAAACCTCCAAAAAGAGGACAAAATCAGCCACCATGTAACAGAGATGTAAATGATTGTTATTGCCATGTTCTGTCACAAGGCTGCAGACCCATATCTTATATTTCACACAAGAGGTAGACAGTGTTGTGTTAAACGTTAGTCCTTATTTGATTCTGCGATGCCGGCATGCTGTCTAAAATCACACACTGGAGCAACATGATGCCACTGTTGTTTAGTTCTGTGTAAAAAGGCAAATATGGCATACAGAAGGGATTTAGTGCTCATCATAGGCACTGAGAGGCAATGCAAGCAATGCCAGAAGCATGTTAGCTAACTGGAAAGTCGATTTGCACCTCATGGTTTTAAAGCAGGAGCTGGAAATGTTGCAACTCACTGCAGAGTTGCTCTGTAGGATAGGTGTTTAGTCCTTTCACCCCTGATGTTACTTTTCTCAGGGTTTCGTAGCTCAGCTCATAAACAAACATAACTAATATGTTGCATAAACCCAAAGTTTCTATCTATAAATCAACTATAGACTGCTTTCTTAAGATGCTCTCCTGTGGAGCGTTCTCTGAAGTGTTCATCTGCAGTTCTGATGACAGCCTTGTTGCCAGCCGTGAGATTACAACACCTCTATGATTGATGAACCCCATTAATGCTCTCATGCATTCATCAAAGTCTTTTAAAGGCATCAGAACATCCTGCAGTCGCCAAAATATGCACTTTGGGTACATTGCCAGAGGTGGCCTAGCTGGCAACACAACATCAGTCAGAGCGCTCATTAGGGATGCAGTTACATGTGTGATCAAGTATATGACCGTCCTTTAATCAGGTGGCCGTACCGGCCGCTGCACCCACTGCTGCTGCTGGGGACAAGAGAGAGATCAATAGCGCAGGGCAAGGGTTGCGATTGGGTCTCTGTTCCCTTGAGAGTCGGATTCATCTGTCATGTGGCAGGAATGTTAAATACTAGCAGACCTACTGTATCACTTTGTGACTGATTTGGCAGGCGTGTCTAGCGCTTTGCAAACCTCAGGTATGTGATCTGAGGACGTCTCGCATATAATTAACCAATATATGTTCTTCACCTTATAAGATGAGATGAATTGAATCCAGTAGTATCGAACAAATTTTAGGCCCTTGATTACAGGCCATCAGCTAATAGTAAAACATGAGATGCTGATGTTTCCTTTAAGGCAACGACTGCACAAAGACTGAATAACTTACACTGCAGTTTAATTTGCTGTGCACTTCCTCTCATGGCTGCCAAGTGCTTTAGCATCTTTTAGTTCATTGTTTTTGTTTTCCATCTAAAACGTCAATGTTTGCTTCACTCTCACCGCTCTCACTGCATGATTTTCAAAATCTGCAGGCAACTGTTTTCAGTGAAAAAGCTTTAAACCTGCACTGACAGATGTTTTGGTTACTGGGGTGCAGCGTGAAGAAGTTGTGTTCACAACATTATTGTACTTTTCCATCCACCTGTTTATGCACATTTTCAATTTGCACATAAAAACAAAAACTGAGTTAAAATGGCAAGAAAGGGAAAAACGAAAAAAAAACATTCAATAAACTGTGAATGCAACTAAATGCAACTGAAACAGATTCAGTGAAATGATAAATGATGATGCATGATTAGAAATGATAACTGTGTAAAGTTGTTGCAGCAGCCACTACAAGCTCTTTTTTTGTCTTTGGATGGCTTTTAACATGCTTATGTTTGTGGGGCTGTTGGCCAAATTGAGCTGTTTCTTTCTTTTACTCATTATTTCCATTATTCAGTGTGCTCTCACTTGAGGTTTGACCGGCACTTGTACCTGCATCATCTCATTGCATCCATAGACTGCATAAAAATAATGGACATAAACGCCATCACCCATCAGTTTTTGCACTCATGTTTTGAAACCTCGATTTCAGCATTTTGGTTGTTGCCATCTCAGATTTTTGGAGCCAGAAGTGATGATATTCGCTTAATTGCACCCTTATCTTCTGCGGTGGTCTTCTGTGGTGCCATGCACTGCTTATCTTGATGAACCAACTCTCAATATTTGCAAAAAAAAAAGAGTCAAAGGAGCAAATAAATGGAATAAAATGTGTCTTCAATTACATAGTAACATAAATCCCATGTATTATTAGTAAATATAAACCAACCTTTTTATATTTTTAAAAAAAAGAAATTAATTTCCAGTAGACTGCATCAATGATAGGTTAACTGTTACCCATGCCCTTATGTATGGAAAGTTTGATATAAACCCATTATATCAAATCGATATCAAGTCGTTATTTTTATATACCGTTACAGCCTGAATGCTGTTTGACAGTTTTTTCAACCCTGATGAGTTTATTAAAAATTGATTATTATGAAATTATAAAATACCTGCACAACATATCTGCTCATGAACGCAGTCCATAAATATTGGCATTACGCTTGATGTTTCCGTACAGTGTTTCATTATATCAGCTCATAAAAAACAATTTCATTCAGGAGAGACCGGTTCCATTTCCATCTGGCATGTGGTCACTTATATCATAAATCCCGGATGATACGATGAGTGCATACATTTTATTGAGTGGCCCTGATGGTAAACAAACCTGTATGCCACTTTCCAGGCTGCAAGTGACTAAACTCTTGCAGTGTTTTATCAAGAAGAGAGAAAAATCTAAATTAAATCAGCCACTGTTAGCATTTGTAATTTACTTTTAATATCTAAATAGCTTCCTTTTTACTGAAGACACACAGAAACGCACAAATCATCATTCTTTATAAATCTTACTTTTCATTATATCCTCCTCTGCACTCTGTGTCAAAATGGGAGGCCTACTAAATGTACCATGTATAACACAATGTGCTCAGGGCAAACACCTTCATTAAACCTTACAAGCCGAACATGCAGCAAGAATCACATTAATTGGTACAAGCCTTGCAGATTTTTGCACCTACGAGCTCTGAATGTTGATGAGGAAGGGAAAGAGGAAGAGCAGCTCGAGCCGGCGAAGGGATGTCATGCATGGAATGATGAAGTTTCAGTGCATAAATTTTAAAATGATGTGTCATTTACAAACATCTGTCGTTCACACTTTGGCACTTTACACAGTTGCTCTCAGCAGCTTCTTACTTAAGTGCATACAACATGTGTTGGCATAATACAGATAGTGCCATTATAATCAAAGAAAAATCATATAAACTATGGTATAAACATAAAAAATGTGTTCTTGTGACAATTAAAAAATTGCATGCTTTAGAAAACAATAATAGAAAGAGAATACATTAGAAGATCACATGATATAAGTGGTTTTAAAGGAAGAATTTTAAACTACAGTACATTTTAATACGTAATTTAGGCCATACTTAATTATGTTTATTATTTTTATTATAAAATAAAATGACTGACAAGCCATAATGAAGGAGCAAGGTGGCTAGACACCAAAAAGAAAAGAAAGAAATTCATTTAAGTTCTTCTTGCACTGTCAAAATACTAATTTAATGACACCAGCTCCTTGACTTTCAACTCATTCTGCAACAAATACCAGGCTGAGGGTGCAGAATACCCAAAAGCCCTTTTCCCAATTTCTGTATGAGCATTTGTCAGACCAAGAATTGCCTTATATATAAAGGTGTACCAGTGTTTCTGCTGTTTCTCTTACGAAGGTAAATAAACAGAGGGCTGGATAGATGGAATTGTGATGGATGGACAGACAGCCTCATAACAGAATGCACTAAAGATGGAGAGAAGTTTAAAATGAGACGCAGTGCAAACAACTACTGAGATGCCCCCACTGCGTGAATCAAAGACGCTTCTGTTGCCCCTCCCAGCTGTGTGTCAGTCATCTAACACGCACACACCCACACACACCCATGCACTGCGGATGTGTGCGGATCTTCTAATGAAGCCCTCTTTGTCCCGATGTCACAAGGTTTAGGCTGCTCCAGCGCCGAAACGAGGCCCACCATGCTGAGCTTGAGGTTTTGAAGCTCCTGTTTTAGAAGTCGCGGCAGCGTCACCTCCCACAGAACAGAGATTCTGGCAAAACACGCACAGACATACAATTCATGCGGCTTCCTTTTTGTTGTCGCTGAACTCATGGAGTTAGGAGCTCTGCTCACTTAGATCCTAGATGTGCCACGCCTGTCATGTACAGAGCTGCAGACAATCCCTCTAATGAGACTTGCCTAATATAGTCACCTGGAGTGTTTGCTCACTCTTTATGTCTACAAACACCTCTGCCATCTGTCTGTCTCTTCCCCTTCACACGCACATTCACTGCTGTTCAAAGAAATTTGTGATTTTAATGTCAGGCATGCCTGCAAGCAATCAGTTCTATAATATATATTTTTTTGTTGGAAATCATTCCACATGCAGCTTTACGCTAACTATCAGGGGATATGATAAATGGTCACATTCATCAAAATGCAAAAACACTCTACTGTACACTTGCTCGCACTATCTCTGTCAGCACATCAGACCCTATAATATAGTCATCTATCATTAAATTTTCCCCTCTTACAAATGAAGAGAGAATAGCATGCCAATTAATCTTCATCTAACACCCACGGTGCCTTGCAAACATCCCAGTATTGCTGGTGCTTTCCTCATTTTGGCACTGGTGTCTGTGCAGCCTCGTTTATCTCCAACGCTCGTTCTTCAGCTGTTACACAGGCCAGGAAAACGGAAATCCAAGTCCTTACAGACGCAGAAATAAGAACAGCGATACAGTATTAAAACCTGGATTATGGTGGTTCTTAATAGTCTTCTCCATGAGTGCACACAGTGCCGAATCAGTCTTAATATTGCCTGGGGTGCACACAGCTCCCCATCCCCTCCTCATTCCCCCCCGATTACAAAATGAAGCTATAACGTTAAAAGAAAAAAAAAAGAGACAAGATTGCCATTTTGTTCCCGATTCTAATTGCAGATTAAAGACGAAAAGTGAGTCCAGCAGATGAAAATGTCACTACTTTGTCACTTTGCTTTCTGAAGAACGGATCCACTATTAGCCTCACGTCGCGGCCTTCAGAGCAAATGACTGTTTGAAGGCAGCGGGGGCTTGTTGCCATATGGCAGCAGACAGCGACAAAATTGAATAAACAGAGGAGATTTGCGAAAACAAAGCAGCAGGAGTGCATCATTAGACCGCAGTTGTCCGCGTGAGAGACTGCAATTCAAATAGGCAGAGGGGTCACACAGAGAGCAACAAAGTGCGAGGATCAGTGTGAGGGCTGCCATAGTTAATTCTTACGCCGCTCGCTCCCCTCCAGCTACAGAGCAGCGGCGGGCATCAGATACGGCTATAGCTTACAGTGTGCTCCGGCTCAAGCTGTTTGCCATTTTTTTCTGTTGTGAAACTTCTGTGGAAATAGAGTAGGGTTAACTCCTCAGAGTGATAATGTGATGCATTATTTATCGCCATGGGGAGATATTCTCATGCAAGTGGCTCCAATCTCAGGGAGGTCAGAGGTCAGGGTCAGCTTCAGCCTCTTCGGGGATTTACAGTCTTACTTAGGACACTTCAGCTGGGTCAGGGGTTGGTTTAAATGAGGGGGAACTGTTTTGAACCCAAAAACACTTTTCAAACTTTTGCATGTTCTCTTTGTTGCATATTGATTCAGTGAGGATACAGAAGCTGGACAAACCATTGTTGCAGCTAACACTTTTTTTAGTGGTTTTGACAGTCCGGCTTCCTTTGAGATCATGAGTCAGGTGGAAATAAATAAAACTAATTCATGACTGTCAGGGAAATGTCACACATAGAGAAGATTTCAAAGGAAAGTATCACATGTCAAAAGGAAAATATCACAAATGCAAATAAGATAAATTCAATGGCCTGGTTCTGCTATTTGAGGGACAATCTACTAACTTAATTTCTAACTTTATTTCAGCTACCTACAGCTAATGCAGTCTGATACAATAAATCCTACCTCCAGTTTATAATGTTCAGATTTTGTTAAAACTGTTTTGGAAAGATGTTAATTTAGCTTAATGGTGATTTTGGCTTTAGCATTCAGGCCGTTATGGCAAAGCAGATATTAAAATGTTCATTGGGTGGGGACACATCCGCCCAATTTATATTTAAATAAACATAATACAGTGCCATTATTATTATTAGCGGTTCTAACATCTGGGTTGTACTGCGGCGCTGTGTGTGGTTTGTGCATGTGGTATTGATTTACCCCTGCAGAAGCTGTTTGTCGACTGCTATGTGTTTAACACAATACTGTCTCTATTTCATTACTATCAAACATATTAAAAAAGGGAAAAACTAGAATGTAATATGAGTGTTACAGGCTATGTCACTGTTGATTGTTGTGCTAGCATGTCATACAGAAGTAAGGGTCATGACTTTTTCTAAAATGGCAATAAATCAGTAAAACTTTAGGAACCCCTAATCTAAGATTTTTGTTTCAAAATCAGTTTCAATAGTTAGTTAAGTTCTTGAGTCCCAAGCACAACTGCCCCAAGTGGTAATATTGTAGCCTGTTTACATTTTTGCTCAATACTGGACCAATTTCAAAATTGGTTGGTTGAAAAAACAGCACTTGCCCTTTAAAGTCTTGCCTGATGTATAAAGTGTTATTGTTCTTTGATAAATATACATGTAGTACATTGGCCAGATTGTTGCTTTGTTGGAATCAAGTCAGTGAAATGCAGCCAGGACAGGTGACATTTGAGCTCAGCAGCTGCTTTTACATAAGGAGAATCATCGTGTGATGGTGTGTGTGCATACATGTGATCAGTGTCTGTGTGTGTGTGTGTGTGTGTTTCTCTCGTGTGTTCGCTGCGTACACAATGCCTTAATGGTGTTTGATCAGGAACAGATTGCTTGTAGGCTCCAGCACATCAACTCAAAGTAGGTCAATAAAAGCAGGTTGACTGTTTCAGTTCACCGTTCACAACTCTAATTCTTCCAGCCCCCCCCCACTCACCCAATACTATAGCTAATTTTAAATCATCAGGGCCCCTGATGTATTTGGGTTAGGGTGTCGCACCTTTCCACATCCTCAAGGATTTATATCTGCTGCTTGAAAAAGCATCTGGAGCCTAATAAAACCTAATGTGACCACAACCCAGGGCACATTAGCTCAGCCATCTCATTACATATGAGTCATCGCTACCAGCATCATATCAGAGCCGCTCAAGTGCACTTATTGTTGCTTTTGTCTGATTGTTTGTTTTTATTTCTTCCCCCCCTGCAAAGGAAATTGGCCAAGAAGCGTAAGGAGACACTGAACAGCACCCGCCAGGAGATGACAGTGATGGTCAACTCCATGGACAAGAGCTACACGGAGCAGGGAACCAACTGTGACGAGGCGCTGTCCTTCATGGACACACACAACCACACGCTGAACACCCGCAGCGAGTGTGCGCTCACACTCAACGGCCGCAGCGAGTGTGCGCTCACACTCAACGGCCGCAGCGAGTGCGCGCTCACTCTCAACGGCCGCAGCGAGTGCGCGCTCACTCTCAACGGCAGAGGTAAGATGGCCCTGAGTCAGCCTCACCTGCCTTTTGCGGTCACGCACACCGAGCATGGGGGAAGCAATTTATTTGGTTTGGTCAGGTGAGAAAGAAATCAGACTTGGCTGCACAGGAAATAGTCACACTGGGACACGCTGAGAAAAATGTGACTCTTGGTCCTCTTCCAGGTGAACTGTGGAACACATTCGGGGAAGAAAAACTCAATCTTGTGTGTGTTAAGTCCTTGAGACCGAAGCAGAAACAAAATGGGCAAAAAATGCAATATGCAGCTTAACAGGAGAAGAAATTAGTAAAAAGTTATGAGAAAATTACCAGAAAATAAGAAAAAACCACAACAACATAAAACATGAAAGAGCTAAAAATTACATGCACAGGCTATATATTTTTTATAACATAACTTTAAATATATAATTTTAAGAACCATAAGTAAAGACCTTGTTTTCTATAGCATCCTTTTACCCTTATCTAATTTTCAGGTCATTTTTTGTCACCTCGTACAAATTTTTGTCAATTTGTGGGACATTTATTGCTAAGTTGCTCATTATATTTTCTGTTGTCTTTTTTAATCAAAAACATTTTCTCAGGTTTCAGAGGTTTAAATGCTTGTGCAAGGCATCTGAACGCAGCACCAGAAAACTGGTGTCGACCCAGGTGTTAAGGGGTTAAATCCTCATCTGCAGTGTGAAATATCTGCCTTTGCTTTTAAGTTAGGATTTGAATCATATTTGTTTTGACTCCCACTACAAAAAAAAAAGCTAAATTTGCGTAACAATGGCTATCAAAACTCAGCGTGAGGCCATATGACTTTTTCTTATTACCATGATGAAGGTAATTTTTTCCCCTTTTTTGTCATTTACCATTTCCAGTTTCATAAATTAGTGTTGAAATGGATTTTTAATGAGGAACTGTCTCAATGTCTCTTTGTTTTTCTTTTTTTGCCTTGTTCTAACCGAGACTTTATTCAGCCAGTGCAAATGATTTGACAGTTAATTTTTGAGCTTTTGAAAAGCTGCCCGTTGTTACCAACTCTAGTGGTGGCCAATGGGGAACCGGCTTCTTCAAAACAGTTTAACAGAATTTACTTTGATGGAAAAGACTCTGATATGATTTAGAGAAAGATTTTGATCAGTGGGAGATTCATCCCTCTTCACGAGCCCTCCAGGGTTTGTTCTGCCCTTTTTACATATTCCCTTTCAAAATTTCTTTAGTTTCTCTAATTAATTTTTGTGAAATTAACTAAAAGTAAACTAAATTTAGTTATATTAATAATTCACTATTAGGCTGCTGATACTGGCACTAAAGTTCTATATACTCTTAGAAATATAGGCGCTACCTAGAACCATATAGGGTTCTTTGGCGTGTTCCCGTTGGAGAGCCCTTATTGGTTCCAACCAAGTGGAACCGTTTCAGGCGCATCTACTGAGAACTTAACATAAAAAGTAATACCTGGAACCATCTGTGAAGGGTTCCACCCAGAACCCCCTATGAGAAGTTCTATCCAGAACCTTTCTAAGGTTCCAATCCAGAACCCACCCAGGAGATTCTCCAGAGAACTCATTTATATTCCACAGGTTAGGTCCAGAACCCACTCGTCAGGCTCTACAGAGAACCCATTTATATTCTAAGGGTTTCATCTAGAACCCACCCAGATGGTTTTGCCAAAGGTTTCATCTAGAACCCTTTCAGGGGGGCTCTAAAAATAGTATTTGACTACAGTACCCATGGATATCTCTCCCACTAATCATGGTTTTAGCTCGTAATCACACAAAGAACCCTTTCTTCAAAAAACAGTTCTTCTGAAGCAAACAGTTCTGGGTAGAACCTCAGCCCTTCAGCACGAACCCTTTTGGAACCTGTATTTCTAAGAGTGTAGCTGCGTTAATAGTTGTGTGAACACCTGTTAACAAATTGTTGGGACTTTTGTACTGTGATTAATACTCAAGGCCGCTTGAAACCCAAAAACCCGACCTCACAGCTCACCTGTAAACACGAACGCTCTGCTGCTGCGAGGTCCTAAACTCAGCAGCCTTCTGTCTGCAGTTCACACAACACATATGAGATGTGCCCTGGTGCGATAACCTATTAATTTTCTTCGTCCCAGGTTAAAGTTAATACCTTTGTTGATGGACAGCTCAGCTAAGTCTGCACCCAGGGCTTGACCTGGTATAATCCCAGTCAAAACCATCAGATTAAAACTCCACAGCAGCTTCTGTCTCCACACCCCTGCAGGGGATGAGCCCCAAAGATGCTCTGACCTTGATTAACTGTCTGTTAGTGAGGATGTTCAAATCTGGCCCTCTGTCTGCCAAACGATTTAAATGCATTACTTTTTACTCTGCCTATCAGTGTAATGTCTTCAATACTGAACCTAAGCCCTGTCACGCTCTCCGTGACCTTACATGACTGTCAATAGTGTCATTTGGGCTCAAAACATGAAAGCTGACAGATTATAGTCCTGAACATACTGCACTCATCACCCTATTAGCATGGTAGGCTCTGTTTATGTTGCATTAGGAGTCCTCATTCACTTACAGAAATACTTCACAAACCAAATGACCTTTTGTATATCAGGTACTCACCTTGTGTTACGATGAATTTTTGAAGAAAACTTTGATTTTTTTTGCATGCTTTCTCTGTGAACAAAGAATCCAAAGGAGAAAATTCTTGAATTGTAGTCATAGGGGTCCACATTTAACAACAGTGAAACTAAATTAAAACATTTACAAGTTCTCACACAACTCGAGCAGCATAATCCAGGTGTCATTTATCCAATTGTATGCTCAGTACTTCCCAAACTGACAGCCCTTTCAGGCGGGTGAGCTAAACTAAAAGTGAAACTTGACTATGTTTTTCAGAGCCAGACTCCATTGACAAAAACAATAATTTTACCTCGCTGAACACAGGAGCTGCTGGTGTACTGCTACCTCGATCCCTCAGTGTGTTTGTGTTATTTTGTGACTTTGGTGAATCCTTTAAAACACCAAAGTTAAACAATAACACAAACTAACTAACTAACTGAGACAGTGCTAGACCAGCAGCGCTGTATTAAGCAAGGTAAAATTATTTGTTTTTTTCAATGGAGTCTGGCTTTGAAGAAAGCATAGATAAGTTCACTTTCTGGACATTTCCCCACAAGAATGAGCTGTTGTGTGAGAATTTGTAAAAGGATGTTTGTTTTTTTAAAAGATTATTTTTGAGGGAATTTTCCCTTTATGGACAGGACAGCTATAGAACAACAGGAAGTGTGGGAAAGAGAGGGGGGTTGACACGCAGTAAAGGGCTACGGGCTGGACTCGAAACCGGGCTGCTTCAAAGGCCTCGCCATATGGGGCACACACTCTCGCAGGTGAGCTAGAGGCCGCCCGGTCAAAGGATGTTTTGATATTACTTTGGTGTTGTTAAACGTGAACCCCTGTGACTTCGATTCATCAAGATTTTTCTTTTCAGTTTTTGTGTTCTTCATTCACTTGAGGCAAATGAGAAAAAAAAAAAAAAATTCTTTACAAATTCAAGGTAACATGCGATGGGTAATTGATATAGAAATGATCATTAAGAGAGTGAAGTACTCAGTTAATAAAGAAGATGAAAAACATTTTTTCTAATGCCCGTATAAGGAGCTGTGGTACAATCAGTAATGGAAAATAACCTAATACGTCTACACAACTATATAGTTTTGACAAATCCAGCTGTACTTGAGCATTTCCATTTTATGTTACTTAATATCAGCAGTACACTACTTTTTAAAAGATAATACTGCAGCTCAAGATTCAGAAGCACGAGGAGTGAAACAAAGAAAAACAAAGTGATTAAAAACTAAATAAGGATACAAATATGACATAAATACAAATAAAATAAAATAAAAATGAAAAACAAAATCTGTTTACAGTGTAGTCTAAACCTTTCACTCATAGAGAAAGTAATTGATAGTTGCATAGGTTAACTGAGATACGCACATAATTTGTGGTATATTTACTGCATAGATGTGGAAATATAGCCTAAAATATTATTATACAGAAAGTGATGAAATATTGTACAGCAGAATATTGCAGAATATATATTAATATAGATGTTATACTAACAATACTAATACTTCTAATACCTACTTATATGATACTGAACATACAAATAATTTGATTGTCTCTAATATATATTTATCCATTTACATCGTGCAATATTAGTTTAGTCTGTTGACGTCTCTGCTGCAGCCACCATACAGTGAATGTTAGTGGAATTTTATTTGTGCATTAACAAATAACAGCTGCCGGTACATATTGCAATGGCAATGCAGTTGGGTACTTTAGCATTTTCATGTTTTTCTGTAACTAAAAGTTTTTTTTACCTCCACCACTGAGCAATGCCAGACTATTGATTGCCTTGTGTTGTTTTCTTTTCTTCATCTCTAGCTGGATCATCACCGTCTTCCTTCACGCTGCCTAAAGCCAACACTCTGAGTACTTCCATCCCCACCAACTCCTACTACCCAGGTAAACATACACTGTATTTCATCACGCTAATCCTGTGTGTCAACAGAAGTGTTTACTATGGAAGCAGTGATGTTGAGTGAAACCAGAAGGTGTGAAATTCAGTCATCAGGAAACCTGCAAAACTGTCAGGATAAATTAATAAGAGACAGCATTTCTAAACAAGTGTTAATTAGTTTTATGTTCTTGGTTGGATATTCTTTTGGGATAAATTACACAGTAATAAAGTAATATGTGGTATGAATGAATTTATTGCTTTAAAAATTAGAAAACGATTTCACAAATGAGAAGGTAGATAAATTGACTTTAGATGGTTTTACACACGGCTACATCTCTGGTTATCACAGAAAGCGTTTTTTATCACTTTGCCGAGATGGAATTTAGCTGTTCAATCATGACTTCAGTTTCTCCATATAATATGCATAATTGTATGTCTTATGTAATCAGATCACAGCTCATTGATTAGATGGAGTAAGGGGCAGCTAGATTTATAATCAACTAAACCTAGTGTATAATTAGCTTTTCTGAAAAATATGAAAAGTTTCTTGTTATGCCGCTTGGAAAGAAACCGAAAAAATGTCCATTATTTTTTGTTATTGTTGCTTTTTGTGGATTTATCTTCTTTTATTTACTGCAACTCTCTTTCCTCCTCCAACTTCTGCACTTGTTTTGGGGGTATGAGCAGATCCCTTTGTGCCAACTGCTATCTTAGGTGAGACACATTTTCTTTTCCCATTGCTGTTGATTATTTATTCTACGTTGAAGAAAATTACATTCATAAGATGGCTGTTTGAAGACTTAACTGTGAGGACAAAAAAAAGCACAGATTTTGTTTTTTCCCATTTTTGGTTTGGTTGGCTCTTTGACTAAAGATGGCTTCCTCACCTTCATACCTGCCTGCTGCTTCTCCCCCTCCTCCCCCTCTCTTCCTCCTCCTTCCTCCCCTCCTTCTCTCCCTCCCCCGTCAAACGAAGGGCTCTCCTGGGCTGAGGCTGGCTTCACTCCATCCCATCCGCATTGCGTGTCGTGCGTGTGATGTCACATACGTGTTTGACCTCTCATATGCATGGACAGACATGTGGACTGGATGTGGGGGAGTGTCTAAGGGGGGCAACGGGGGGGCAGTTCGCCCCAGCGCCAAGGCTACAGCGTGCTGAAGCCGCAGCAGCTGCACTGAGACACAAACAGAAATTAACGAGAGGGAGACCGAAAAACGCTCTCTCTTTAGCCTCCCCTCACCAAAAAATTTCAGGATGCGTTGGGTCTGAGCATCTAAAGTCTTGCATTAGCTGTGCTGCCCTCCCCTCCCTCCCCTCTCTCCTCACAACGCATTTAACTCCCCTCCCTCCCTCCAAAACAACAACCTTTTCTATTATTCTTTTTAATGTCGCTCCCCCTGCCTTTGGCTAACTGCTAGTGACCTACTTGTTTTTGTTTTGGTTTTGCCAGTGTTTATTCATCCTGTTCAGTGATAAAATAGAATTATAAAAAAGCGTTTTGTTCTTCTGTTAATTATTACTGGCCTTTTGTTGAATATGCACAGCAGCCCAAAGTGCAGCATCTTAAACGAGCAGATGCTTTTTATACCAGCCGAGCACATAATGTAGCTACTAAGTGGGGCACTACAACTGTAATAATTAAATACTCAAGGCCAAGAAGAAAGATGCAATAAGCAACTCTACTCCAGCTTCACCACAACTGCGTGTACAAGCACACAACTTACAGCTAGTTTTTTTCCTCCACATAAGTGCAACTTTAAGCAGTGTCTTTCATCATCACTGTTGTGACAGCTGCTTATGTTAGTTCCACGTTTAATGAAGCATGAAACAATTAACAAGAAATTGCCGCAGCCAGAAAAGGTTACATGCTTTCAGTTGTGACACGTTCAGTCACAGCATTGTCTCATCAGTCGAGGTTAATGATCAAAACTAATTAGATCATACAGGATTGGTACTGTTTTTGATTTTATCACACATTGCTATTTTTAATTTTTTTCCTTTCAAATTGGCTTAAATACAGGTGTCACCACTAGCACATGCAAATATAATTATAGCAATTAGAGAAATTTAAAATGTCAGAGTACTCAAAAAAATATATTGGCATCGTTAAAATATGCAAGTCAGAGATTTGAAACAATTACAGCTAATTCCAAATCAGTGTGTCTGCAGGTCCTTGCAAAGTCTTACAATGTCTTAAATTCAATTTTATAAATTGAAGAGTCTTAAATTTGGATTTGTGAGGTCTTCAGTTATCCATCTTTTAATTTCTTTTTGCCAAATTACTGGAACTTTTCTGCATGAAAGTCCACCTTTCTGATATGACAACTCTTTAAACCTACCACTAAAAATAATACTGTCTATTTACATTTTTATAATGTAAAGAGACAGTATTATGTTCAGTGGCAGGTGTAAACACTTAAGATTCAATATGTTCACTTGCCCCTACAATGTCATTGCAAAAATGGCTATTAACACTGCAACTTGCATTGCAGTTTTTGGGGTAAGCTGCCATGAAATCAGGCATGTCAGGCTGCATCAATCCCAAAAACCTAATACTTTATTATATTTCTTAATAGGTTTAAACAATTCAAATTTTTATTTGGTCCTACAATTTCACAGTGAAAAAACACGCATGATAATAGCAACTTGCATCACAATTTTCTGGAAAAGCTGGAAAAGTCAGGCATTTCAGGCTACAACAGTCCCAAAAACAGTTGATTATACTTGCTCTAATCTTTTGGCAAAATGTGGAGTACCTAATTCACTGCAAAAACTGCAATATTCCTACATAAAACCTCTGCCCAAGATGAGATGAGATACGATACGATACGATACAATACGATATGATACGATACAATACATACAACTTTTTTTTAAGTTTGCATTTAAATTTATTTTGCGTCCACAGTCGGCTCCGTTCAAGAAGTTAACACACAAATTAGCACATCAGACAGTCACGACTGTGGAATGCATCACATAATATCCTCAGATTCAGATCTTAATTAGCACCACACTGATATTGTTATAGCAACAGGATAAATTGATGTATGTACTTACCTACAATGGATGAATAGGAAAAAGATGATTTGACCAAACATCGGTCATAAATTTGGTTAAAAAATACCCTGAAAAGCTCTAAAAACACATTAAATTTAATTTTCTAATACCTGTAGACACCCTGCAAAAATACGACCAGTATTTCACCATTATTTTCTCCCTTGAAATCCATGACTTCCTTGTTTTGTTATTTTACTTTTGTCTTGCACTGTTGAAATTGCCCCATCCATCCACTCAACATCCCCCCTTGACTAGGCTTTCTACCTGTAGACAGTTTGGACTGAGAAGGCATGTGATCTTGCCCTTTAGCGTAGCTCTAAAACACTCTTACTGTGACAGGTTCTCATGCTGTATTGTTGCTTATCCCCTCTCTCCTCTCTCTTCTCCTCTCTTTCTCTTTACATACGTAACCTCTTATGTATCTGCTATCTAAAAAGTGCCCATTAATGGTAAGTTTTCCCAAGTGGGCCCTGGGTTGGGGGAAGGAGGTGGTGTTTACTCAGAAAGCGAGCTGAGAAGCTGCTTCTGACATGGACATTACGACATTTATTTGCATGACCAGTGGACATGTTAGCATCTCACCACCCTCTACCGTACCGTGCCACCAAGCCACCATTAGCCTAGCATGGTCAAAGTACGTACAACGCCCCATGGCAGCATCACCCCATGCATTCTCCTCCCATCTCCGCTTCCCTCCTGTTTATTTATTTATTTATTTTTTAGGTTTGATTTTTTTATTTTTCATTTTTCGGGGAAGAACGGGTGGCAGGGGTTGAATCCACGCTGTGTCTGTGTGATGCTTCTGACGGTGCCTGCTGCAACATGCTCACTGTGGCCCACCGCACCCCCTCACATCCTCCTCCTCCATGTTTCTGGACACCCTCCATCGTCCGCTGGCTCCCCACAGCATCTGTGCCTCATGTCTGCCACTGACTGGATTACAGTTTGAAAGAGCTGGAATGGACTCTGACTCTCCACATGAGCTGCAGCCCAAACCAGCATACTGTACTGCCAGTTTAAAAAAAAAAAAAAGTAAACTTGTTGTTTTACAGCATCTTCATGTGGATTTTTATGACCGCTCTATACTGTTTCTTGCAGTAGAGGGCCGCTGACTCCTTTTATTCTGACAGTAGCCATATTAAATGCTAATAGTCTAAGTGCTACAGTTGAAGGGCCTCGTATTTTAATGGCTATAGGCTGTCGTACAGAAGAGTCGGCCTATAATATTAAATACTTTCCAGCCACACACTGAGACAGATGGACCTGAACCTTCCCACCACATGACTCATCCTATTACTCAATGATGTTGTGTTGTTGTGACCATCCATAACAAACAGATTACTAGTTGAGAGTTGTTTGTCAATCTGGAGGGTGGTGACATAATGCTTAACAGTAAATGAGATAATGTGCCATCTGTTAATGAGAACAGTTGTAACTGAGATATGTACCGGTTGAAAAGAGACAGCACCTAGGCGACCAAATATAAAAAAAAATACCTCTGCCGTTTACTGCTTCAAGCATTATGTCACCTTTATGTTAAGATAACACTGATAAATCATGCTATAGCTCCCACCTCTCCGTCCTCACCTGCCTGTCCCTGTTTTTTGTGTCCCACAGATGAGAGCCAGAACATGGGCAGCGACACCAGCAGCCTGGTGCAGTCGCACACTCACTCCCTGAGGAAGCGGGAGCCAGTTGACGTTCCGTACCAGACGGGTCAGCTGCACCCGGCGATCCGAGTGGCAGATCTCCTCCAGCACATCACCCAGATGAAGTGCGCCGAGGGCTACGGCTTCAAGGAGGAGTACGAGGTAGGACGCAGCCGGCATCCCCCGCTATAAACATAAATAAAGCCTGGTGATGGACTGTAACGTCTCCACAGAGAGTGGAAATGTTTATCAGTCTAATACAAGGCTTCATCTGTGTCCTGGTAAATTGTCCTGTGTCTCTTTCTCTGTACCCGTCTCTTTCTTTTTCTGTCTCTCTCTCTCTCTCTCTGTTTTGCACTGCACAGCACAACTGTTTTGTTTCTCCCCAGATGCACTTTTATGATAAATTGTTAATGTACCCCGTCTCAGTGTGTTTACGGTGTGATTCGTTTTGTTGTTCATCTGTTCCATGTTGTTTGCAGCGATTGTGCACTGTGTGTGTGTGTGTGTGTGTGTATTTGTGTCAAATGCTGCTGTTCCCCTTGGAGACTCAGCTGTAGACCACCTTGAAATGCAACCCACTCCCCCCGCTATCACACACACACACACAAACACACACACACACACACACACACACAAACACAAAGTTAGAAGCATCTACCTGTGTGTTAGCCCCTCCTTTATCTGAATCAGGTCCGATTAGGCTCCGGCTGCTCTCCGAAGACTGTTGTCACACAACAGCATTCGTAATATGACTCCATGCCACTCGCAGACACCAAAAGAAAAGATTTTGCCCCAGAAGAGCATCACTCTCATTTCATCTCATTAGTGCGGGAGGGCTGGCAGGGCTTGGCGGCGCTCCAGCCTCTTCGCCGTCCCTCAGCACCACATCAGCCAGCCTCATCTCACCCTGGTGCCATGTTATAACACTGGCTCCAAGCTATACTTTCTAAATCCTTCTTTTGAAAAAACTCATCTGTATCACTTCAGTTTTTTCCATCTGACATCACTGATGATATTTCCACTTTTTTAATTCCCACATCCTCTGTCTTTATTGATCCCCTCCCCCTTTCTCACCTTCTTTTTGACTTTCATCACATCTTTTTTATCACCCTCTGAACATATATATCCTCTCTCCTGCTTCATCTCTTTTCCGTGATTTACTTACGTTCTGTCCTTGCTTTCCTCTTCCTCTCTTCATCTCCCAGCTTAGTTCTTCTATGTGTGGGCCAGATTTATCAGTAATTAACTCCCCACTTCCCCCTCATGACTGCAGAATTAAATAATGCAGCCTCCCATTGCTACCTGCAGCATCAGATCATTGAGGGGCTGGAGTGCTTTGAGCTGGCCTTCGGGCCTAATTCATAATGAATAAAGGTGTTTTGGGTTCACGCGGCCGGCATTGCATGAATGCATAACAGTCAATCAAAAGGAAGCAGCACACACAATCAGACCTGTCCCCTCACCCAGTTGTCACCCCAAAAAAAATTCCTATGGGATGCTAAACGTGTGTAACGGAGCTCATTCTCACTTGGCTAGAGCGATTCATTTGTGTGTTGTGTTCCGCTGCTGTCTTATCAATCTGTCTTAAGGTTAATGCCCTTTTTAACCGTTTATTATTGATGATGAGATTGGAGCCCAGTGCACCTCTAAACCTGTTGACTTACACTGTACTATATCTCTCTCTGACCCATGCTTCTTGTTATTCTGTACGTTAACTTTGGATCAGATAAACGAGGTAAGCCAATACTTTTGGTTATTTGTGAGTTTTTATTTGAAACTTGTAGATGATATCACAAACCTGACAGATTGATGGTGCTTGTTGGCTATTTTTTTAAGGCCCTGTGGGATTACATCATCTCACATATACTGTCTTATCCAGTCTGAAAAGGGCATTTACCAACAGAAGCTATGCAAAGTTACCAAAGCATATGACAGTCCACAGATGATGAAATGTGTCAAATAGTGTCATTTTTTTAAAAAACTTTTTGTTGAGTCATTACAGTGTCACTGACATGTTTTTTCCCCATAATCAGAAACTCTCAAATCCATAAATGCTTCAGAACTAAACTCTGATGTTTCTTTATAAAGCTTTTCAAAAGCATACTTACCACTTCACAGTTACACAGAAAAGAAAGAGCCAGAATCAATTGAAAACATAATAAAATGTCAAATTTAATTAATTTGTAAGATCACAGTGACTCACATTGGTGGATTTTTGGCCCTGTACTAATTAATTACAAATGTAAGTCTGGATCTTCACATTAATTATTGTGTTTCGTTATCACATAGCCAAACCCATCAAATGCAGAATTTACAATTTGGACCCGATAATTCGAGTCAACCATAAAAAATGGACACTGCACAACACTTCACATTCTGCAGATTCCTGTTGTATACTTTGCAAAAGCTTTATAAATCCATGTTTAATAGAAACTATAACATAGGTTTTGCATGTCCAAATTCTTCTGCACGATGCACAGTTTGAGTTAGTAAACCATGAGCAGAAAGCAAGCTTTAAAGGAACAGTGTGTACGATTTAGGGGGATTTAGTGGCATCTAGTGGTGAGGATTGCAGTTTGCAATCAACTGAAACTTCTCCCGGTCAGAATTCCTAAAGCGTTTGTTGCTCAGGAGGTTTAAAACAGCGAGCTAAAATTAACAGCAGAGGTCTCTTCTTTCCAAAAAAAAAAAGATCAGATGATTAAAAACATTTTTTTTTAAAAACACTGAATAAAGCAGTTTCAAGTTACAAATCAGTGTTTCTGCAATTCTGTTGAACGTTACAGACCAGCTGCCAGCCAAGCACCTGCCAATCACCTTTTTTCTCTTATAACTTACTGTGCGCTCAGCTTATTTCTGATCCCAAGGTTCAGGAGGTTTTTAACAGTAGCTGAATTATCTACAGAGGCCTCATCCTCTCCAAAACAAATGGACCCATTGATTCAAATTGGTAAGAGCACTAAATAAAGCAGTTTTACGTTCATGTCTGGGAAGGGCTGCTAACCAAGCACCTGCTAATGTGTTGCTCACCTTTTTTCTCTGATAACTAAAGATCCAGACATTCAGGAAGTTGTTTCTGGGAACCAAATTGTCCACAGAGGTCTCTTCCTCTCCAAAACAAATGGACCCCATGATTTAAACTGCTAAAAAATGGTCACAAATCAATGTTTCTCCTATGCTGTTCAGCACCTTGCAGATGGGCCGCTATCCCAGCACCTGCTAATGCGTGCTCACCTTATTCCTGATCCAGAATTGTAGGAGGTTTTTTACCAGGAGCCAAATTATCTGCATAGAGAAAGCATAGGTGTCTTCGTCTCCAAAACAGACAGAAGCGGATGTTTAAACTGCTTAAAACACTTAAGAAAGCAGTTACACATTTAAAAAATCAGTGTTTTTGCAGAGCGGTTGAACACCAACATCCCAATCTAGAGCCAGTGTTTGGTTTGTCCATTCTGGGCTACTGTAGAAACTTGGCAGTACAACATGGTGATCTCCATGGAAGAGGACCCGCTCTTAATAAGCTAACAAAAACTCAATTGTTATTTTCAGGTGATTATACACTAAAGAAAACATACCCATGATGTTATATTCTAATTCTGTAAATCGTACAAACTGGTCCTTTAACTGCTTTGTAAGTGTTATGTTGTCATTGTACTTCACTTGTGTTCAGCTTGTTTTACTGAAAAGGGAAATGTTTTGCATCTAGCCTTTTGTGAGAATTTCTATAGGCTCCAACCACAAATGAACACTCGTCAGTTTGAATGAGTCTCCTTTTCTCACACAGTAAATGATTAATTCAGAAGCAGCTCACTAAACAATTCTGCTTCTTTATGTCACCATCCTTTTTCTTTATTTTTTTCTTTTTTTTTTCTTTACTTTGCCATGGTTTGTATTGTATGTCAAGCGCTCTGTTGTTGCATTCCTGTATGTAGGTTTTCCCATATGTGATTGTGTGCAGAGAAAGTATCGTGCTTTTCACTTAAAGTGGTTACGGACAGAGAGCCGTCACAACTGTGCTGGGACTGCAGTACAGCAGGTAGCCTGTAATTAAAAACATACCAAGCTGGATCTGGGCCAATGTGAATAATTTGAGGATGGTGAAAAAATAAACTACCTGCAGATGCTCTAAAGTAAAGTACAATGCCGACCTTTACTACAAAACAGTCTTTACAGGTGGAGCCAGCCGTTGTTTTCCAATCACTGTCTAATGAATTTCAGGCAGCCAATTATTCCCACTGTGGGTATATAGCCTTTAAATTGAAAGCCTTCATATAATCTCTACCTCTTGGGACACTAACTACTTTATCACCATAATTTATTTTTCTCACTTCAGGCTCCAAACAGCCTGAGGAATGAGACCACAGCATCTGAGACAGGCAGGGTCACTCAGTTTGAGAGAGAACTATTATAAAGTTGCCCGGTGACGCCTTTGGGCTGGAAGATGATTTGTCTTCAGATGCTTGATATTAGACCTTTATCCTTCAGAGTGACAGAGACAGCGACATTGGCCCGTGCACTTACTCAAGACACAAGAAGGAGAGGCCTTTGTAATCCATCTCTGAGACGTGCCTCCATCTTCACTGGAAGGATGGGACATATTTTTAGCATATTAAAGCTGTTTCTCAGCAAAATCACTAATCCTCAGGACTTAGTACAGGAATATGTCCTTGTGTGGTGTCTGAAAACGCCTTTATTTGCGAGACAAACGGCCTGCTGCCTGCCACAGTGCTGAGATGAATGAAACCATCAAGTCTTAGATCGCTGATGACTGAAGACAATGGCTAACCACGCTAAAAGGAGCCCTCGAACATAAAAAAAAATCTGTTTAACCTCCGATCAATGCTCCAGAATCTTTACTCTGCATACTAATGTATAAGCAGACTTTTTTTTTTTTTTTTGCATAAGCTAGACTATCAGAACAATAACATGTTTTTGTCCAGCCTAGTCTGCTCGGAGCCAAACCCCGCCCGCCCCTGCCAAACAGCGGTGGACTGGCAGTGGAGATGTATTTTCATAATTTGGCTTAATTGTGCCTGTTGTGCCATCAGAATGGAAATCTCCCCAGCGAGGGATGATAAATATTTCATGAGGGTAATCTGAGCGGAGCGGTTTTGATCTGCAGACGATGAGCTGGCTTTATTTTTCCCCGCGACGAGCTGATTGAGTCCTTCAGATGAGGCAGACAGACAGCCGCTGCGGTGGCTCCGCCCGGCAGAGCGGCGCAGGGGGAGAGGTTTGAGCGTGACACCCGCCGTTACTGCCCTAATGGCACTTGCTGTTTGACACAGCTCCCCAGGATCCACAACCCTCTCTGTGTTTCATGTCTAATAATGATGTGAATATATCTCTCCGCGTGTCTTCCTTTCTATTGCCAATGTTCCCTTCCCTTTTTTTTCTGTAGAGCTGAAAAAGGAAGACTGTGTTCTGTAGCCTGGTTATCATTTAGAGTGCTCACACATGACACCATATTTCATCTCCCCTCTCTCTGTTCTCTGTTTTCTGTCTTTTTCAGAGCTTTTTTGAAGGACAGTCTGCGCCATGGGACTCTGCCAAGAAGGATGAGAACCGCATGAAGAACCGATATGGGAATATTATTGCATGTGTGTACAAAGCACCTCCTGAGCGCTCATGAATTTTTGTGTGCCGTTCCCATTCTTCTGGCTGATTTATTGGCCAGGCTTGTGACTCTGGATAACTATAAGCTGCTCAAACAGAGTTTTATTATCAGCCAACGAGAGCAGCTTTGACCTTTCCAATCTACTTTTATATTCATCTTCCCGCAGTGTCTTTTCAGTTATGAGAACTAAGCCGTGCAGCATATGGCACATAACATGTAGCATCGGCAGTGTTTATAGAAATGTTGAATTTGATTTCACAATTAATTCGTATTGCCTATCCAAACTTGGGCTGAGCTGCGATGCAAGTTTGACAATTAAAGCTGATTGGACAGTTAATTTTAACCCTCATTAATCACTGCTGTCACTGAAAAACCCTGAAGAAAATTACTTGAATGCAAATGATGTACGAAAAATACAGCGAGTTACAACAATATATTGAAATATGAGCATTATCCAGAGTCAAGGCTGCATGATTTTCATTTCACAAACACATCCAACCATAAATGTATCTCCTTATTCATCATATTATACCACATATCAATTCTGTTGCCATCCAATTCTCCATTCTGCTGACCTTATTAACCATTTATTGAAGGTTTATAAAGGAATTCCATAGAGCAAGTTACACCTAGGGTCAATTAGTTCTGAAATAAGATTTTAATTATTACTTTTTGCTCTTAAATTCATATCATCAAGGTTTTTAACCAAGGCCGTTGTTGGCCATTTGGGTGCCCTAAGCATAATTGCTTTGTGGTTGTAATAAAACTTTTGGTCCAATTTTTCATTCATAGTAGCAATCCACAGAATAATGACAGATAAGTGGAGTTTTGGTCAGCGAGGGAGGGAGCTGCATGGCATGAGTCAGTAGTCAAAGGTGTGGACTCATGTCACATGACTTGGACTCGAGTCACAAGTTAAGTGACTTTAGACTTGACTTGACAATTCATTCAATTCACGTTTAACAGCAATTACTCATGACTTCACTTGGACCCCCCACCCCCCACCCCCCACCCATTTTTGGAAAAAGAAAACGTTATCAACATTTATTCAATATGAAATAAGTTGAAATCAACAAGACAGGGCAGAAACATACAGAATTCATTCTGTTCAGATTAAGTTCAGGCGTATTTGTTTAAATACAAATTTTAAGATTGGGGAAGAGCACAATTTTGACTTCTTATGGACTTCAAACTCAAAGTTAGAGACTTCAGACTTGACTTAGGACTTGAATGCAAAGACTTGAGACTTATTTGTAACTTGCAAAGCAATGGCTTGGTCTCACCGCTGCCTATAATGGTGTAATGGTGCCTATTGTAATTGTACTTTGTCTTAAATTGTTATGTATCACCCTGATTATGACTGATGAACACTCGCTCATTCGGCGCCCCCCTCAGCACCTGATGCCTGAAGCACAGTGCATGATGTGCATGCATGTCGTGTCGCTGTTTTTAACTGACAGCAGCATCATTGGGCCTCATTCAAAAACAGTGTGCATGCACAAATCTGTGCGTAAAAGACAAAAAGAGGACGGTAAAGAAACCAAACTGACATTGCAAAGAAATGAAATTAATAAAGGTGCATGAAGACATGGATTAGGAGATTAAGTCCAATTCGGCCCCTAGAGGCTGCTTGTGCATACGGCCCAGAAATTTGGTGCTACGCTTCTGTGTACCGTACGAATGTTTTAACGTTCAAATCCAAGATTCATGATCATGCGCACACAAATAAGAAAGTCCGGTCTGCCTGAGAAAATATAAACACACACTTTTAAACACACATTCATTCATTGAATAGGCTTTAAAGACAACAATATTCAGCGATAAAAACTGAGTGTCCCAGTCTTCGCTTATAGTTGACTACATGGTAATGTCCATATTATAAATGTCACTGTTTTGGTTTTCATAGTTTTTATTGACTTATTCTATAAAGATCAGCAACATCCAAGTATTTCCGGCGACATTAAATTGCTCGTATATAAAAGGGCATATAAAAGATTCTGATCTACCTCCAAGCAGGTGTTAAGATATCTAGCTTTGCTGCAGCCCGTGCCTTCAGGAGAGAGAGTATTTTCAGAGACTCACAAAACTTGTTTGAAGGGAGTGACAAACGGCTTATCAGCTGTTTCTGACTGCTGAGAAATTCACCAATATGGGCACAGGAACTTTTCCACCACTTTCTCCATTGAACACAGGCAAACATATAAATACATCTCCTTGTATAGAGAAATAGGGTGTGGCACTATGCTGATTTGCAGATAGCATGTATGCACCTTTGAGTTTAGAGTGATTGTGATTCACTAACATATGCACGCTGCTAAGAACAATATTGGGCGGTGCGTACATGTCATGAATCTGACATTTAGTTTGCTAGCACTCTTATTTTGTGTGCAACCTAAGAATATATCTATGCACACATTAGTGAATGAGGCCTGTTGTTTTTGTCATCCAGGCTTAGTCACATGACAGTGGCCATTAATCAGCCATGTTGCATTTCTACAACTCTAATTTCATTTGTGCCACAGCATGATGCCCGTCTGATCACTCCTCCATCAGCCCTCTCTGCTCCTCTGTTGTCTCTCTGTCCCTCTCCCGCCTTTCTTCTCCTGATGCCCTCGTTAATATGATTAATTCAACGCTGGTTTCTTCCTCTCCGCCTCTCTTCCAGATGATCACTCCCGTGTCAGGCTGCAGGCCCTGGAGGGGGAACAGAGCTCCGATTACATTAATGCAAATTACGTTGATGTAAGTACACACACAAGCCAGCGCCACCAACGCAAAGGTCACTGCGCTTCCTCTCGGGGAGAGAGAGGGCGCTGGTGCCACCGTCGCGGTCGGGTTGGGCTGAGGGACAAAGCGGCCCCTACTGCCTGCCCATCACATGCACACAGATACATACAGACAGAAACAGTCACACACACATACACACACAGTGCCTTTTTATTCAACTTTAGAGGGCTGCTGTATCACTCTATTCATTGGATATATTAAGAGGAATGAAGATCAGAGGCTGACAGCGCTGGGAGAGAAAAAAGGCAAACCAGCACACGGGGGAAACTGAGGTTATAGTTTTGGACTTTGCTTTGAACAACAGCACGAACACATTGTGAAAACCAAAAAATGAGAAGAAAAAGTAGAGTTTCATGGATGATTAGTTAGTGAAGTTGTAAAGATGGAGAAAAAGTCGAGAGAAAAAAACAAGTTCAACAAAGAGTACAATACGGTGCTCTGAACAGCACAAAGAGAAGAAAAAATAAAGAAATAAGCATTAAATAAGTCAAAAGATTTCTATTACTACATAACTCCTCCGTTGCTTTATTTACATGAAAATATATTTGTCTTAAATCTATCAAGTAAACAATTCTACAGTTTTTATTCTTAAATGTACAAGTAGGTCATTTGTCTTTGCTTTCCGTAACAGACAATATTGCTGACACAAAAAGGACTAAAAATATTCTGATTTGTTCACACACTTCATAGTCAAGGGTTGACTAAGTTGAGGCAACTATTTGTAGCGATGGCAAATTCGACACCCAAGATTGAACTGTTTCGAAACGTTTCGTCACTTCCGGCTTCGGCACGTAGCTCGAGACAGGTTTCGAAATGTCACGTGATCAGTACTAAACCTATTTATAATAGATTCATGTACAAAACCCGGGCAGAGAGTTTTAAAAGACCGCAGGAAATGCGAGCGTTTGAGGTGTTGTGTTGTAGCGAGGAAGTAGAGGGAGATTTGTGCGAATTGAGCTGAGTTGTTGGTAGATTGATAGATAGAAAGACAGATAGACTGACAAATACATACATATAATATATTATAATATATTATATATAAGTAGATATACACACATATATATATTTATAGATTTATATAGATACATATAACTATATTATAGCTATACAGGCTTTTGGGCTGGGAAAAGGGAACTTACAACAAAAACAATGATAAATGAGTCCAATGCAAGCTTCTACCAGCAGATGCCAATGTAGAGTGAACAGGTTTTAAAACGTTTCAAAGCAATGGTTTAAAAGTATTGAAACATTTCAAAGTGTCGAATTTGCGATCTCTAACTATTTGCTTTAGTGAAACATGGTTATGGTCAACGCATGTTGAAGTGTACTTACTCTAGAAACCATCAGTCATCTGTCAACCGTCCACATCGATCTCCTACCTAAAGGCCCTGACACACCAAACTGACGCTATGAAAAAAAAAATAGCGTTGGCACGGACCGACTGTTACGTCGCCTCACATCGTCTGTGTCTCAGCCAGAAAGTTGCACTTGAGCACACCACGAAGATGTACAATATAAACAGGGTTTCAGCAGGCCCTTAAAAAGCCTTAAAAGGTCTTAAATTAAATTGTATTAATATTTTCCCTTAAAAGTCATTATATAGTCTTGAATTATAATTTGTAAGACTTTAATTGCCACAAATATTTGATTTAATTTCATTTATCCAACTTTAAATTTCATTTTTTCACGAGTCTCTTGCATAAAAGTCCACATTTCTGATGTTACAAATCTTTAAACCTATACTTGTTGTTTCCCTACTTGTTAGTAAAATGTAGATTAACCCAACTCACACTCACTCATACACATAACCAACCTCAGCCAGAAACCATATATTTAGACATATACATCATTTACCTTTTTACTTGTAATGCTTGAATTAGAGGATGATTTGTCCAAAAATCAATCTTTAATTTAGTTAAAAATGCGCTCAGAAAGGTTTTAAAAAACAATAAATTTAAATGTGTGATATCTGTCGACACCTTGGGAGAAGAGGCTCCTGTGTGGGGCCTCTTGACTTCAGTCGTTTGCTCGCTTTCCTCATTGTCGTTAATCTCCTCTTCACTTAAATTTGGCAACCAAACATGCCGTTTTTTTTCGCCAAATCAGCTCTTCAGATGTTTCATCAACAGACACCATTGCACAGAGCACAACAGAGGTAAATAATTGTAGCAAAGCCGCAGATGCTGTGCAGCCCAAAACTGGCCTGGTGCGTCTACACCTTCAGATGTTTTGTAGCATGATAACAAACTCAGACAACTGCGGCCTCTACTTCTGCAAGGTGACGGTCAACATTTTCACAATCCTGTCATTGTCCCATCTGGCCATTTTAAGCAATTCAACAAGCAACCAGTGCTGTCATTTTCTGGTGATGACAGTCTTGAGAAATTACCAAGCTTTTTTTTTGTAAGCCTCGCTTTGAGACGGCTGCCTTCTCCTCTGTCAGACACTGAAAAACCCTCACACACAGAATAGTGAATCAAAGATGACAGCCGTTATCTACATAGGTTTTGTTATACGTCTTACCACAGGCGAATGCTCGCAGCCCTGCACTTACATGCACTCGAGCGACTTAGCGTTACATTTACAGTAAGTAAAAGTCATTAAAAAGTAGCGTGCGACATGCAACCCGTTTGAAACAGATATAACCCACTTAGCTCACACAATATAGAACCTGGTCTGATCTGACCTGATTTGCTGTTGATAGTCGTGTCAGTATCCGGATGTGTCCAATCACAGCAGCTCATTGGCCTCTGTGAGCAGGTGCTTCCGCTCCATGTGTAATGGCCTGGTGATGTACCTGACTCTCTAAGTGCTTTTTCGGCTCAGGAGAGAACTCGTCTCCTCACTCCCATCCCCCCCCCCCCCTAATGTGGTAATTTGTAATCTCTTGTTACGCCTTCAAACATAAATTCATAATGCAAGGTGTGCCACGGCAAATGCGGGGGGCTTAAATTATTTACCTTTCCCACTATTCAGTTTATGGCCCATTATGCTGCAAAAAGGGGCGCTGCAGAGAAGACTCTCACAATAGAGAGGGCCCCATTATAAGATAAGAATACACGCATATTAAAGAGGGCTCTGATTGAAAAGGATTTCCACTGCTCTGCCAGCTTCATTGAAAAAGTACTTAGTCGAAATGCAGGCAGATGGGTAATGATGTTTTTGCTCTTCAGAAAGCTTTTTAACCCATCTAGAAGCCTGTCCTGCCCAATAAACTCTTATGTGTAGAACATTTCCCACAGTGTTTGTTATTGTACTCTATTATACTGCCGATTATTTCGAGTCATGTACGAGTAAGCAGAGCCAGTGGGGTATGTTTCTTTTCTCTGCAGCTGATTGAGTATTTTCATAAGCATTTAGGAGGCAAGGAAACATAGTGTAATGGCCTTTTGTCTGCTGAGTAGCATTTGTGTGCACACAGGGCACAAAGAGGTTTGCTGATGTTGTGCACTGTATACTAAAATAATGGAGTGATACACTGTGGAGTTCATCATGTGCACAGAGATCAAGCCACTCAGGTGCCCCTGGCCTCCTCTCCTAATGATTACACTCATATATACAACTCATTTTTACAAGCATTTTTTATTAATATAGGAAAAAAAAGGTGTTGGCAGTTTTGTTTGTACTAACCAAACCCTTCACTGATGATGCAAAATGTCAGTTTGTCCTGACAATTCAAGCATTGTTCTTGTTTTTATGGTCATGTTAAGCATGTTTCGACAACCTGCTGTTTGTGGTAACTTGCACACCATTCACAAATCAAAAGTTTTGGTTCTGCCTGAGCAACAGGGCTCCCCAATATTGTTTTGAAATTTAAGCGTAAGTCTATATTAGTGTGTCGTTATGTATTGAGCAGCCAATTGGGAATATTTTGCAAAAAGTTAAAATATCTTTAAATATGGCCAAAGTACAAAGTACTATATTCTGACTTTACATGAAAATGATGCTACTCACTGTTTAAAGGGGAATAACACCTACTTCAGATTTAATGTATAATGTTAGTATGGTCTAAAGCCATCCAAAATTATTAGTAAACACAAAAAAAAAAACCACTTCCATTATCCAAAAAATTGAGTGCTGAAATTCAAATGTAGAGAGATATAAAGATGACAGTGAAAGCAGCCGGGACGATGTTCTGATGACTTACGCTGGTTTCTGGCTTTGAGGGAGAGTAGCTCATATTCTCAAATATTGATGCAGGCTAATTGTGGAAATAACATATTGGAATATTTAATTTATGTGGTGTTCCCCTTTAAATGGCCTCTTAAAACTGGCACTTCTTAACCCCTTAAGTCCTTCAACAATTTAAGGGTATGCAAAGTCATACAGAGGTTTGGATTGGACCCTTAACAATTAGATTGAAAAGGAAATAAGACCATCAGATCTAATAATGACACTACTAATACTACTTCCTATTATTATTATTATATTATTATTATTATTATTATTATTATTATTATTATTACTATGTTGTGGTTTTAAATAATAGTTATTTTATTATTATTATTATTATTATTATTATTATTATTATCGTTACTGTTTTTATTATTATACATTATTTTTTTATTATTGAAATTATTTAAAAGCAAAATGACAATATTGGTTGTACAACAGAAGTTTTACCACACACTTTAAACCTTACTACATGTAAAGCTTGTAAAAGATGGCACTATTGTTACCCTGGTTCACCTTAGTCTATGCAGTGGAGAATTGCAGAAAGAAGGACCATAATTACTTATATAGCGCATTAGTTGTGCATAATCACAACTTATTGCCATAAATTATCACAAAACTACTGACACCCAATAAATTTGGAGCTTTTGGGGGCCCCTCAGGGTCTGAGGCCTCAGGGCAGTTTCTTACTTTGCCCTTTTAGCGATCCTGCTTTGCAGTTCCCTGTGGGTTTTGTTTAATATAAAGATGTTACACTTCGCCAGTGAACAGAAGCAGGATTTACTCTCTATGTTTTCTCTAAATTGCATTTGTCAAAGTAAATAAGTTGTTTCTAAATGTATTTTGTATTGTAGGTGATCAGGTTGGTACCCCAGATTTGCAAAAGTGGGCAAAATAATGATATTCAAGCTGAAATTACAAATTCGTGCCCACAGGCAAAAACATTTCATGCTGCATATTTTAGACATTCTACAGCCCGTTGTTACTGGAAAGAATTAATGTAAATGATCATTGTAATATCAGCAATGCAGCAAGACACAAAGAGCATAACACATATTTAATTCCCCTTTAGTAATTTACACATCCCTGGAAACAAAGCCTGTTCAATTAATAATTTCAACACGGACATTCGTGCATTCATCTCTTTCTGTTGATCACGAAGACACGCTCTAATGTAACAAGCGTCCAAAAACGGCGAGTCCATTTATAGTAAGCTCTACTCACCTGACAGTCACTGTCAGGGCCCTGCTTTCTTCCTGTCTCTCCCCCTCTAATCCGACGGCGTACTGGGCCTCCACTTTACTTGACAGAACTTACATGAAAGCACAAACAAATCTCCTCCTCAGTCCAGAGATAAAGAAGTCATTAAAAATGGAGGACAGTTGAATGAGCTGAAAGAGCCCTGTGGATGAGAGAGAGTGAGGAAAATATCCTTTGTGTGTTTCTCCCTTCATTGGAGGAGCGTTAATCACAGTCCAAGTTAAATTGAATATGAGTGAGATAAGCAGAGCAGCAGGGGTGGGTGGAGAGGGGGAGAGGGGGGAAGACAATCAAGAGGAGGCAGGGCCGGGGAAGAGCCTTTAAGTCCTAATGTTTTGTTTCCTGCCTCATATCTCCAGAGAGGAGACAAGGAATTGGACAAATAAAACTTGAAGGGATTAGAGTAATCCGTGAGACTAGGGGCCTATTGTGAAGATCAGTGCTGTTAGTTGTATCTTGGGGATTATCAACACTTTGGCTGCTTACTCCAGAGGTGTGCTGCATGTAGAGTGTGTGATGGAGAGTGTTTATGCATCTCGTATCCGGCTGCATCCATCACCAGCGTTTTCCAGTCAGACGTTGAAACAAAGAGCTGAATGTGCGTACAGTAGCAAACAGCTGGCAGCCTGACTGTGTACAGTGTTTTCACACAAAAATCTCACACATTTACTCTTAAAGGGACAGTTGTGGGTTTTTTTTTTTGAAGTGGGGTTTTATCCATAGTCAGTGTATTACAAACAGTAGATGACAGTCACTCAGTTTGGAGAAGCAGGCCGGAGTCTGACACAGAAGCTAAGCAATGTACTGCTGTGGATGAGGGTCAGCAGAAACACGTCCAACCTAAAAAAAATCAAAATCAGCTTGTGTACCTGATTTTAAGAGTGTTTTCACTGCTTTATCTTTTTTTCAGACAGTCTTTTTTTCAACAGGAAAGCCAATAATAGCTTAAATTCTCCGTCTATGCTCTCGTCAAAGCCAGTAAACTCCATTGAGAAAAACAGTAATTTTAACTCACTGAACACAGAAGCTGCTGGTCTACCGTTGCTTCGATCAGTTAGATAGTTTGAGTTATTATGTGACTTTATTGAATCTTACCTTAGTGAATACAAACTTGCCCTTTTAACCCTTTGAAACCTGTGAACATTGAAAAATTGGCTTGATTTCCTTCAAAAACATGGCATAAGGCAATGAGCAATGAAAGAGAAATGACCCAAACATTTGCAAGAAGTTCGCAAAAAAGTACAAGGCCATTTCCTGAAAATAATATATATATATGATATATACTGTATATATATCATTACATCTTTCTTTTTTCCCCTAATAATTTTTCTCCAGCTTTTTAAAAATCAATTTTCTAAATCTACTGATTTCTTGCAATTTATGAAAAATGTATTGCCTATTTCCATGTTTCTGAAAAAATATCAATTTGTTCAGGGTTCAAAGGTTTAAAGACTTGTGAGAGGAATCTAAAAGCAACACAAGAAAAGTCACACAATAATACAAACAAAATAACTGATGGAGGCGGCGATAGACCAGCAGCTCCTGTGTTCAGTCATTTCAAATCGCTGTAACTCATACAACCACACTTGAGGAAGAGAAATAATTAAAGTGTATTGCTTGTAAGTTTATGATGTAGAAATGTGCGTGCAAAGGTCAACCTGCATTTTCAGACTAAATATCAAAGACAATGAGTGTTTTCTGAGGCCTTAAGACAGCTGGTCTTTTATAAGTAGGAAGAAAGTGAAGTGACTCTTCTCTCGCTTTTTTCTCTTTTTAGGGCTACCACAGGCCAAATCACTACATCGCCACTCAAGGTAAGAATAAAACTTTCTTTAAAAAAAGAAAGAAATTGCAAGGCATTCTTGGTTGAAATGAGTGGGCGGCGAGAATTTAAGGCTGTCTGTTTGTTTTGGGGGTGGTGGATGTGTGCAGGTGTTTGGCGAATATCTCTCCGAACATCCCCATCGTTGTTTACATACGCTCTTGTAAACTCCTCTTTGATGCTCAGTCAAGTGTGTGTTCGGGGAATCTGGTACTGCTCAGTGCACAGAAACACACACACACACACACACACACACACACACACTTACGGACCTCTGAGCGAGCAGAACAGCACACTTTCTCTCGCCGTCTCATCCCTCTTTCCTTCCATTGGTGGTGTGGGAGCGATTAATCAGGCAGTCTGGGAGAAAGCTGAATAAATAAATGGATTAGCCGACATGTACAGGCACATTTTGTCACTGTGTTAATCTGGCCGGCAGATTCACAGGGCGAGGAGCACTTACCGTGACCCCAGAGGTTAAGTCTGATTGATGGTTAATTGTTATGAATTTTGCGTCAAGAGCCTCACTCCCACACAACAGGGCTGCGTGCATGGGGATTTTGCGCACCACTTTGGAGGGGAAAAAAAAAGTCAGTGGAGGGAGAGAGAAAAAAAATTAGGCGTTTTTGCGAAGAGGCCTTAATGGATTCACAATCTGCTTTGGCGGAGCTGGGAGTTGCATAATTACCTGTTTATTAGTGCATTGCCTCTCTTCCTCAGTGTCTCAATTAAAAACAGCCCTCTGTTTGCTCTTACTTCAGAAAGAGATGGCATACCAATCAGGCAGCGCCTGCTCCGTTTGTCTGTCTGCCTGTATGCACAGCACCTGCTGTACGCTGACCACAGAGTCAAACGCTCCAAACTGAGCCGTCTGTCAAGTGTCGCCTCTCTCCTGCGGGGCTCCGGTTCACAAAAACAGGCCACTTTAACAGCCGCGTTCACCTCCGACAGAATTTCAACTGGATTATTTTGACTTCCATAATTGTCTTATAGTCATTAAGAGCATTTCATTCAAAATAAAAAATATGCATATGGAGATCAGCAGTCAGAGAAGCCCTCTCTAAGATGAAAAGCTCAAGAAGCCAAACGTGCTTCCATTCAAATTAATTAGCCCCTGTTTTCTCATTGAGCTTGCATAATAAGTCCTCATTTTCCAACGATGGTATCGCAAGCACAATGTAGAGTCATCCAAAGAGGGGAGATGTGTGTGTGCGTGCGTGCGGGTGCATGTGTGTGTGTGTGTGTGTGTGTGTGTGTGTGCGTGGAAACATCTGTATTCTCAGGGAGAGCAGGCCCTTTTATAATTCATCATCAGCTCCGGCAGACTGACAGGAAGGAAGGCTCAGTCTGCTGACACTGAGGCAAAGAGCAGCCCAAGATGATAGGAAAGCCAGACACAGACGTGTCTCTCTCAGTCAGACAAACTGCATACTGTAGCACCTGAAAAGAGCACCTGGGCATTGGCACAGTTGCTGAAAATGAGGAAGTAGTCTCTTCTCTCCCCCAGTAAAGTTTTTCAGTGAGTGACACTTCCACTCAGGGTCCACTGGGACCAGCTCAGAAAATGATGATACTCGCAATACTGCTGGATAAGCTAAAAAATCTTTGTCATAAATTGGTTGTGGGGGCGGCTGAGGATGTGCTTAATATGGCAGACGTGTGGGATAACGTTGTCCCCGTTCTCTTATGCCATAAACTACAATGACACTCATTAGTTTGGGGTTTATTGATGAGTCCCTTTGCTCTGTCAAGGTGACAACGGCAGGTAGAACAGCTGTCACTCCATAAAAGCCTCATCACCCAAGCTCCGCTCCTCATTATGTAGGTCATTCTCTCATCCAGGGCTTTTTTTCCTTTTTTTTGCTGCAGCACTACAACAACTCAGTAATTCACCAACTGCACCTACTTAGCAGATTGAGCGTGTGCATGCAGCTCAGCCCTCCCAGTTCGCCGCCTCGCCTCTGTCCATTTTTATGTCCTGCGGATCGTTTAAATACCGATCAGACACGAGCTTCCTCCTGGAAGAGACTGAATTACACTGAAGCCAGGGTGCAAAACAGCTCTGATAAGTCCCTGCATCCTCCTGGTGATGTGGAAAATATTCATGACGTGGGAAAGGGTTCAATTTCATCAAGCTTTCCCCCTCTGGTCTTCTCCGCTCTTCTCTCCCCTCCTTCACAAGCACCAAATGTCACCAGCAGCGCAAAAGTTTTATTATTTACAGGTTAACATCTCAAAGCCCAGCGGGGGTGGGGTGGTGGTGGGAGATAGAAAGAGAGAGAGAGAGAGCAAATCAATGATAAGTGAGTGTACATTATTCCAAAGTCTGCCGAATGTAATATTAATGGGCAAGACGGGAGCGCCGCTGTTTGTCTGTAAGTGTGTATGCGCTCACGTTGGAACAGGAGTTTTGCGGCGTACCTGGCTGGGGGATTTCTACAGCTGTCACACTCCTCTCTTCTGAGGAGGAACAGGCCTATAGTCCCAAAACACAGCGTCGGCTGCAGCAGCGTTAGCTCTCTGACAGCTGGAAGTGAGGCTTCTGCCGGTGTTCTTCCTCTGTGAAGTGCCTGCTCCAAACTTCTTCAACTAAGCTCTGCGCTCAGCGTACTAAAACACTGCTCTCACCTTGTAGCTCTTCAAATTAGCACTCAACCCAATTTGTCTCCTCACCTGTGGCTAAAACCTTTAAGGCTGTAAACATTCCCTCAAATGAGGCTCTTTATCAAGACTCGTATTTTAGGCGTCCTTAAAATCTTAATCTACAAATCTCTCATGTCACTTTGTCCACCCAACCATCCGTCCTTATGTCCACCATAAGCGGTATTTTATTTTGTATTTGTATAGCACTTTTCATATAAGCAAAACTGTAACACAAAGTTCTTAACACAATAAAATAAATATAAGAAATACCCCAGCCCCCCAACACACACACATGCACACACACACATATGTACACTGGTTAAAAAAGCAAGCTTTGTGATTAATTAAAGAACTAAAATAAGAGTACTCATTAAATGCAGGAACTGAGGAAACGCTACCATAAGTAAGGAAACACCAGAGGCAGGAAAAAACCTATAGATGAAAAGATAAAAACAAATAAATTTAATATTAATAAGTAAATAAATAAATAAGATACTCTAAGTAGTAGATAAAAAAGGTCAATTAAAGGATAACAGCACAAATGATAGTTAAAATGTTAAAAATGATGAAACAATATACCATCTAGTAAAACAATAAAACAGACTAGAATGTATATATAAATAGTCAATAAATAAATAAAGTTCAGTAGTATTAAGTTGGTTTCAGATCCTGACCTATTAGTACCAAAATATCAAAAGCTCCTACATAAATGTTGCTGCTATTGGTGTTTACGTAATGATAACTCCATCAAACGTAGCTGTCCCTTAGTGCTGATGCAGCTGCTGGCGTCAGGCGATTACGATTGACGTTGCATAACTGTAGTCTCTTTTACACTGACTGTTCAGTATTTTAGCATTTATGCCACCTTGCTGTTTTGAATAAAAGGTACGACCACGGAATAGGGCGACACAGTTGTCTCACCTTTGAGCCGGCAATAGAGTTAGTAACAGCGCCAAATTAAGGTTTGTGTAAAAGGGACAGGATGGGATAATTGGTGGGATATTCTGACAGCATGTTATGCGTGCCACCGCAGGAGATTTGAAAAAGCAGCTAGCAGCAGTTCAAAAAAGAACAACTGCAGCTGAAAATGCCCACAAATTGGGAAAACAATGAGATTCAGGAGCTTCTTACCCTCTGAGCAGAGGACCAGTTCAGCCGCCATATAACAGGGACAGTAAACAATTGTTACTCCCGTGTTATGCTATTGTTATTGTTTAGAAAGCACTGCTTAAAGGTTTGTTTTATGTCACATTAGAGCCTGTTGTGTTAAGTGTCACATCAGTCGCTCCACTTTTGTTTCCACAATGCCGGCATGCTGTCTAAAATCACACACTGGTGCTACACGATGCTGCTGTTGTTTGGTTCTGCGTAAAAATGCAAAGGTGGCATAAATTAAGGATTTCATAGGAGCCCTATAGTGTCACCTCTGTAAAAAAGGCTTGTGTGTACTTTCTGTGGCCTCCGGTTGTGGCATTTTGCAAAACAGCTCTATTTTCAACTCGTTAACCACAGTAACTGATCACTTGCAGTAGGAGAAACAACAACTTTTGGATCCCAAACTGAATTCAAAATCAAGCTATTTTTCAGTGAAGATTGGTAAAAACACGAGCCTCTGAAAAATCCAACTTCCCTCTCTTACCAAAACTCTTGAATCTTTCCGCCACTTTAATGTGAAAGCTGTCACGTTGTGTGACATCTGATCGTTCTTATCCAGCTATTCATTAAGAGCCATACTCACTTCCTTATGGCTGTCATCAAGTTCAGCGTCTCCTCCTCACCTTTTCTCCATCTCTCCATTATATGGAAACATAAATTGGCTCGCTGAAGCTTGGCAGGGGCCTCCTATTGGATGATTTACCATAAAATGCCGAATGTTATTGTGTTACTGAAGTCCTACACACCAGCTGTCCTGCTTCTCAGTCTCCCTCTACGAAACTTCTCAGCAGTGTGTATCCTCCCTCGGGGACGAGTGTAGGAGGCAGCCGAGTGGGTGGTTCAATCAGGTTGGGTAGTTATTGGAGAGACTGGAAGTGACTGGGATTGGAGATTGAGGTCCTACAGTTACAATCGAGACGAACCACCTCATGCATAGCAGAGGAAGTGTGGGAATAAAAATGGAAGAGACTGAGTAGCTTTGTTCCAAATTTCTACAAATCCAATTGGGATGGAAATAAGTCAGCAGAAGTTCAATTCTCTCTTTTTTAAAAAAAAAAAAAAACACACTATGCAAAATGTTCTAGTTTTCCAAAAAAAGAGACACATGAACAAGCTGGCAGCAGGCTCATGATTGTTGAGATGATGGTTCATTTTGAATCATTTATCTTTTTTTATTTTTACGCAGAAAGTCTCCTGAATTTATTTGCAGTTTGTGAGAAACTGAAGTGGTTTAAACGATGTCACGCGAGGCTGTGCTTGAGCGCAGTTGGAGGATAGACTGTAGGTGCCACGGAGAGCAAATCAAACATGGCTTGATCAATCAAGTGATTAAAACGGTGATGGCACTTTGTTGATGTCCTGAGGGAAATTATGTTGTTGCAGGAGATGTAAGCCCATAAGGACCACAAACACTACATCATTAGAAAGGATGATAGAGCTGCTGCGGCTGGTGTCTGATAGCGTCTTCCTATATGCAACATCACTTATTTTTATTTTTCAGGGCATTTCTGCCTTAATTCAATGGTTTTATTTAATAAAAGATATAGACAGGAACTCAAGGGAGAGAGCGGAGAATGACAAGCTCCAGAGGTCGCCAGCTCGGTTGTGTTTTAACAGCTTAGCTATGCCCCTAAAACCTTAAAAAGGAAATATCACACTTGTTTACAGGTTGTATCATGGTTTCTTGGAGAAAGTGTTTACATACTTAAATGTTTGATAAAACCTTTAGTTTTTTGTACAGCCCGTGCTGGAACAACAGTATTTACCCACTTTCTAAATCACTGCATTTTAGTGCCTGTCTAGAAAGTGCGCCAGGTTTTAAAGCCAGTTTTCGTAGTGACCAAAAGTCCTGCAAATGGACTCGTTTGCATTATCAGGCTTTGATCCATTCTGTCCAGTAACATTTGGAAAACCTGTAAGAGCCGCAAGATTAAATAATTTTATCCCCAATGAAGTTTGTGGAGCACCAAACCGGAAGTTCCTGGTGTTGTTGCTCTGCAGGGAAATCGTGCACAAATCATGCCAGTAATTTTTATACTTGGCAAATAAACGTTTTTCCCATCAACTGAGGAATTTTCATAGGAATGAACAGGGTTCTGCCTTCAATGGTGTATCCAGGTCACTTTATACATCCATTGGTGTTTCTGCACCATCATTGCAGCCTGGGAAAAGACTGTAACGGAGAATAGTGGCACTTTCTTATGTGAAAAATCCACAATAAAGGGTTCGTTTTTCACAACCAAAGGGGAGGGGGGGGCAGAGGAGGGGTGACATGAAGCAAAGGGCCAAGGCCAGAATCGAACCCGCAGCCACTGCCACAGCCTACATGGGGTGCCCGCTCTATCCACTATCCAACCAGGCACCCCCCCTTAGTGAATAGTTGGGTGCTTTGGTTTGCTGCAGTGGTAATTCAGATTTCCGTAATATTTCACACTAAATTTATTTACTATGCAGCTGTTCTTCTTACTGCGTGGTTAAGATGTGTCCCAAATATTGTGAATACAACAATCCTGGTGCAGTTCTGTCCACACAGAAGCAGAAATACTCGAAAAATTCTTGAAAACACAGTGTTAAAATGTAAATATTTTGCCACCGACAAGCTCATTGTTAAATTTCACGTCAAAAGTTGGAGACTGACCAAACGTCGTCAGCCAAAAACCAACAGAATTAACTCAGCTGTTTTACGTGACTTGTATTTTAACAGGTTCCAAGAGCCTAAAGGTTATTTAATTTATTTACCACATAAATGACAAGGAAGAGAAATCCTAATAGTTTGTGTCTGTGCCATGTCTTAGCCTGTGTCTCTGCGTGTGTGTCTGCATAATTTGTCATGTCTCCAGGTAATTTGGGCCAGCGCAGGAGAATGCACAACTGCAGAGATTTGCATTCACTAATTAATTTGTCAGAAGTAATTTTTTTTTTCCACTTGGTGCTTGATTAAAACTAATATTAATAATTTTAATTAACCAGAATAATAATTAAAATCCTATCAATCCACAATTATTGCTCAGTGAAGTTTTAAATATTGGAGGTGTTCAATGGCTCGCTGCTCATTTATTTTGATGTTCAGCAGACACGTTAGGGTCAGGTTTGGTGGAAAGGTTACTGTTGATCAGATGAGGTGTAGTGGTAATTACTTTGAGCTTTCCAAACACACATACACACACATGTACACACACACACACACACACACACACACACAAACGCTTTAGCCTGATCTTTAAATTTGTGATATATTTGTACCGTCTTGTTTTCACCTGTATTTAAGCCCTCTGCTGTAGAGTAAGCACTTTGCTATGAATCTGTTGTTGGAAGCCCTATAAATAAATCTGGTTTGACGTGTTTTTCAATGCTCGAAACGAGGAGTGAAAATGAAGGGAAAATGCTCTGTATACTGCATTGTTACTGTAGCACTGTAATACCTCTAAATCCCCTGTGTGTATATTATGTGTAACTTGATCTGCTTCTCTGTCTGCCTCTGAAGACGGAGGGAGAAGCGTTATTAGCGTGAGGTTAGGATAAAATAAACGTATCACTACAGCATATACGTACACAAGACTTCTTTTTAATCACTTCTAAAAACTGATTTTTACAGACTTAATTTTACGTGATGTCATCTTTTTATTCATTTTTAATTTATTTAACCTTTTTAATTGATGTTTTATTTCCTTTTTTTGTGGTTTTATAGCTTTTATTGCTTCAGTTGTTTTTGATCTATTTCTTTGTATTATTTTATATTGGCTTTATGGCTTGCATCATTGATTATTTGTCCTCTGGTTTAAATTTTATCCTAACTCTACCTTAGTTTTGTCTAGCTTTAATTCAATTGGACTTTTTGGCTTTCTGTTGTCATATTGCTGTTGTGTATCCCATTTCTGCTTTGCTTTGTTTTTCAAAGCACTTTGTAAGCTCTGTTTTTAAGTTAAGTTTCAAGTTATTATTATTATTATTGTTGTTATTATTATTATTATTATTATTATTATTATTATTATTATTATTATTACATCAAGGTAAGCCAATCAGAGAGCAGAGTAACACGGGTCATTGCTTCGCTATCCTGACTGGTCTGCACTGAGTCCAGACCTCCACCCCATCCACCACCTTCAGGACAAACTGGAACGTAATCACCCAAACTGAAGTTGGTGACCTCATTACTAACGCACTTTTGACGGCACCACCCAGATGTGCCAATCACTGCGACGAGTGAAAAAGAAAAAAAAGGACCCGTCCCCTTATGCCTATGCTTCCAAGCAGTCTTTAGATTCACGAGCAGAACCGGTTATGTTGAAGATGTTGTATGTTTATGAATGGAAAAACACAGAAAATGGAAAAACACCCTTCTATAAAGACATGAAAATGCACAAGCCCCATCATGAGATATTTTTACTGGTGACGCACTGTCAGAAGTGGCTCAGTGTGGACAAATGTAAAATAAAAACACTTTATTTTAGGTGTTAATGCGTTACAAGACATTTTAAAGGTAAAAAAAGGACCCAGTTGTTTTAGGTAGAATTTTTACATTGAAAATGCTCCGGACGGCTCAACTTCATCATCCTCTCCCGCAGCACATTAGAGGCTCCAGTCACTCACTATCGCCTCTCAGGCCAGGATGTGTTATTACAGAGGGGACGGCTCGTCCCTGGCTGCCTAACAGTGATATCTCTGCAGTCCAATACATCGGCATCTTGGACATAATGTCAAAGGTGTTACCTCTTCACACGCTTTTGATAGGGTTAGTTCGTTTTTTGAATGTTTTAAACTAAAATTATGCCCAGATCTTACATAACACATCTTTAATGGGAGCAAATATTCGCAGCCAGGTTTCACAATCTTTGTGAAAAGTCTTTCCTGTGCAGTGGAGGCTCAAGCTGCTCTATGGTTTTGGAATTAGATCGTATATGGCTCTAATGTTCATGTACTTTGTTTGGGCATCCACATACTTTTGGCCATATAGTGTATGTATTGATGGATTAGACTCTCATCTTTACAGTCATGGTGGCCATTTTCGAGAAAAGCGGCCTGTAGTAAAAAATGATTTTTTGAGGGTCAAGAGGGACTTACTGGATTTTTGTTGCATCAGTTGCAAAGAGCTCTATAAAACGGGACCAGGATCAATAGACGGTGTAATAAAGTGACTGTTCATGTAATTTACTAACTCAAAAACGCTATAATAACCTCTCTCTCTCGCTCTCTAAGGCCCCATGCAGGAGACGGTCTTCGACTTTTGGAGGATGGTCTGGCAGGAGAACACGGCTGCTATCGTCATGGTGACCAACTTGGTGGAAGTGGGCAGGGTGGGTATTAATTAGACTTTCACTCTAACCGCCGCTCTCAAATAAGATTACCGTGCCCCCAGTCGACTGACAGCCTGATTGTATCAGAAGACAAACGGAGCCATCCTTTTTTTAGTGCCTTTGTGGGTTTGGACATCACTGTCCAGATGTTTCTGTTTGTGTGTGCGTGCTGGCTTAGTGAGGCATGGGTCTCATGTGCCGCCAGCTCTTTTTCCGTCTATCTGATCAGTGAGAAGTGAGAAGAAACTGATTGATGGCCTTCATTACCGGAGAGGCATCCAGGCAACTGAGTACTGTTTCATCTGAGTGGCTCCATAACAGGAGATTATGCTCCGCTGTAGCTGCCCGCTTCTACCAGGCTCCTTTAAGCAGAAACATCTCTTAATGTTGTCCCCACTGGACAAAAGGGGACTGTTATTGAGTGCTGAGGATGGCTCATAATGCTCAAACTGGAAGCAGAGCCTTGACTCTTTTTTTAGCATGTGGTCTGCCTCGAAAAAAAACAGAGCTCTACTTCAGTCCTAATTTGTTCCACTTAACTCGCACTGTAGTTCCTCCTGGTTAGGTTATAATCAAGAGAAAATGAAGGTCTTAACGTACAGTGTAATGCTTTGACTGCCAGGGGATTTTCTCCAAGAATTTTAAACACATTTGCACTGAAAGCCCCTTAAACACAGGCACACCTTGATTTCGCTGATGTGCATTTTTTGGTGGGGCTTAAATGTAGCAGAGCTGATAATGATTCATGGGCCCATCTCTAGGTACCTCATTAGGCCGTTCCTCTACAGTAGCTGAGCCCAGCGCGCCCCGCCCCACACCTTCTCCACACCTGCTTAGCTGCGGTGCCGTCCTCGGCGGGCCCCGGCCCCCAAACCGTCTGTTATATGATCCTTGTCCAATGGCGGGCGGTAGGCACAGTTGGTCACAGTGACGGTGGCTCCACAGAGGGCCCCATAAAATCACTCCGCCATATCACAGTGGGCCATCTGCTCGGCACAGTTGCTGATGAACTCTGGGAAAATCCTGGCAGCCTCTGTGTCCCGCTGGTTTCACACACAGGGGTGGCGCTCGCCGTGCTTTGATGTATTTGCTTTGGAAGGTGGTGTGCTGATGTGTGATGAGGTGATGCTACGTGTGCATCTTTTCCGCACACTTTATCCATATAAGCGAATGAGTTCGGTGCACACACGCTCACAAGTGTGCCCACGCAACTGAACATCTGTGTGTATGCTGGCATAATTTAGCCCAAAGGCTAATTCCCCCCCAAACCAGGCGCCTGATTCAGAGTGATCTAATAAGGTAATGGCTTTTGCCTAATTCAATCTGGCTGGAAGCGGACGGTGGATTTGTGATTGTCATCGGGGATTAGTCATCAGGGGTGTCACAGAAAGGGACCTGAAAGTCCCCCCTCTGTCTGTGTCACTCCACAAACCAAAATCTCATTTCATTCCTAATCAGCGCATAGACTCCAGAAATGAAAATTAAATCTAGTTGTGGCTGATGTCGCATTTATCCCTCATCAAAAATTATCATTCTCTGATATACCTCCATGATCTCAATCTCTATTACCAGCCATACTCCCTCAGTATCAACAGTTTAATTGAACAGGGGGGGAAAGGGGGGGGGGGGGTAATTTTGCACTCTTATGATACCTAATACAAGTAATATTTCCAGTGGGGTGTTTTAGGTTTCTGTTGGGAAATCTGTTTTAAACAGCTGAGGGTTTATTATTTCATAGCATTATTGGATTGTCATTATATCTCCCTCATCCAATTGTGGTGTGCTGTTCTTTTAATGTTTTGTCCTATTTCTCTGCGCCGGTAGTTAAAAACTTAAGGTGGACAATTCTCGCCCCCCACTCAGCTCTGTTCCAGAGGTGTGCACGGTCTACCTTTAGACTCATTTTCACATTATCGACGTGAGAATGAAAAAGCAATAATGTGAGAATGAGCTCTCCATCGATACATAAGATTCCCATTTACAGCAGATCCTTGACCAGGGGTTGAAACTAATAAGAAGCAAATCTCATTTTGACTTCTTAGAAATGCTGCAGACACTGAAAGATAAGATGGCAAATGCGGGGTGACGATTATCTTCACGGCTTGCAAACTCGCAGAAATAATTTGTAAGAGAGCATGTTATGGAATAAAGCATTGTGTGTGTGTGCAAATGTAAATGCATTGCGGTTAGCATACAGTGCTGTGTGCATGTGGTTATAAAACACTTGCCTTTGTCACTCTCAGGTGAAGTGCTGTAAGTACTGGCCCGATGACACTGAGATCTACAGAGACATCAAGGTGACGCTGATAGAGACTGAGCTGCTGTCAGAGTACGTCATCAGGACCTTTGCTGTAGAGAAGGTACACTTCATAATCTCTATTGTCCACAAAGACATTCAAAACAGCTTTTATACTTGTGCAGAGTGCTCGACCTAAACCTTCGGCCGTTGAGCAGTTTGGCTGAATAAGTTCTAGGTTACATGCATTGCTCATAAGCACCTCTTAAAAGTTTCTCTGCTACTTCAACTTGATTTAAAAAATGACTTGTGTTTCAAATGTTCACTTGATTAAAACAACTTATCAAGGACATAGCAATATGGGTTTGAATTCTCTGATTCCACTTTTTTCAACTAGCATGAGTGTTTTTCTGTATTTTATATAAAAACACACTTCTAGATTTAAAACGGTCATTTAAGGATTTGAAAAGTATTGGAAAAAATGGCAAAAATGCCCACACCAAATACAAAAAAAGCATGGCAACAGAATAAAAAAATTATATAATAAAGTTGTAGACAATGACAGACCATGTAAACAAAGAAATATTAACAGAATAATCATGTATTTTGCAGTGCAAAACCTCCAATACTATTGCTAAGGAAAGATAGCTTGTACTATATCTAACTAATGATTTCCTAGTGGGACCCTCTGGGTCGTTTAATATTGATTAATTACTGAACAAAGAGGAATTCAAGTTACAGTCACAATATAATTGTTAATGTGTGACAGTGAGTCCACCTACAAAGTAAACATTAATGTTCAGTGTGTAGGATTTAGGGGGATATTTTGGCATTTTTTTGTGTATTTGTTACCTTAGTTTGAGCCATTTATATCTACATAGGGAGCAGGTCCTTGTTCCCGGAGTCCAGCGTCTTGTACCACCTTGTTTCTACAGTAGCCCAGAACGGACAAACCAAACACTGACTCCAAATAGGGCCATTTGCCTTTTCCTGTAGGCCACCAAAGATAGATGCGCCTCATCAACAAGCTGAACGGAGATGATTTTTGAGGTGAAATGGATTTATTCAGTGTTTTTAGTGGTTCAAATAACTTCTAATAACTTTTTTGTTATAGAGAGGAAGAGATCTCTGTGGATAATTCGGCTGCTGGTTAAAACCACCTGAGCTGGAACCTCTGATGGATTTCTAACAGGGATTTCACGCTTCACTACATGTCACCAAATCTCACACACTGCTCTGTCAAGGGCGCAGTGTATGAGGTTAATGGGGATTTAGTGGCATCTAGTGGTGAGGATTGCAGATTGTAACCAGCTGAAATTTCAACCGGTTACAATTCAGTCAGTGTTCATTGTGCAGGAAATTTTTCACCAGAAGCCGAATTATCTGCAGAGGTCTCTTCCTCTCCAGAACAAATGGACCAGGTTATTTAAACTGCTAAAAACACTCAATAAAGCAGTTTCACCAGTGTTTTTATCAAAGCTGCTCATCACGGAGAGGCTGCTAACTACAGTGGCAAAGCTAAAACACAAATAACCCTCTCTTTAACCCTACTGTAGAAACATGCAACACTGACCGAGGATCTGCTCCCTGTGTAAATTTAAATGGCTCATTCTAAGGTAACAAAAAAAATTACTATTTTCAGGTGATTATACACTAATGAAAACACACTTAATATAAATCCCCCTAAATCCTGCACAGTGGACCTTTAAATATGAACTTACTAAAACTGCAAAAACGGCCTTCGGTATGTTAAACCACATAACAGAGGTTCTATAGTAGGTAAAATCTAAGCGGCCTTGAACATACTGTTTGCTGTTAGATAATGGAAACTTTGCTCAGCCCCTCCTCGACTTTGCCCATGAAGTGTGTGTTTGTATTCAATCCGACTCTGTATTTGCTTTAGAAGGACCTCTCACATCGTCTGCACACTGTATCCTCAGTCTTCTCACCACATCACCGCCGTCCTCTGCTGTGCTTTGTGTGTTTAACGCGATGGCTCTGTTCCTCAGAGAGGGGCTCATGAGATCCGGGAGATCCGACAGTTTCACTTCACGGGCTGGCCGGACCACGGGGTGCCCTATCACGCCACGGGCCTGCTGGGGTTTATTAGGAGAGTCAAGTCCAAGACTCTGACCAATGCTGGGCCCATGGTGGTTCACTGCAGGTTGGTGTGCACTGGAAATGACCACTTTGTTTCACATTTTGTTTTTACTCTGTTTTATTCCGTCTGCTGATTGAAAACAAGCAGCTCCCAGGGTTGGGAAAAATAGATTTGTGCGTAACTGAAGATTATCACAGATGTTTTGTTGTCATTTGTTTGACAGTCTTATTGTCAGTAGATAAAAAATTACTTCCAAACTTATCAAGTGATGCAGACAGTGTTGGTGTTGAGATCCATGTGTGAGAAATAGTCCTTAAGAAAAGCACTGACTGCAAAATATGTGGATTGTCCCCAAGTACAGGGACAACACTTTTGAAAGGACATGATGTAATTTTATTTTTTAAAATATATCTTGTCAGTGCTGTGAACGCAAAAACAAAATCCTCAGTGCACAAAGTTTCCACCTCCACGAAGCATGAATACTAAAAATCATCTACTTCCTAATAATATCCAAACGTTGTTTCAAATGAAAGGAAGTATACGTGATTTAAGAGGAGTTTGTATGCTCAAGAAACGCAAAATATAATTATATATAATATAATATATATAAAACATTTATAATGAATTTAAACATGCTTTTAAAAACATATATATGAGGGAAGATGGGCACAGTAAGATATGATACAGGACAGGTCGGTTGCTTTTGATAGTGTGACTTTGTTTTCTGTATTGACCTTATTGACCTGGTGTGTGAGTGTGTTGTGTGTGTGTGTGTGTGTGTGTGTGTGTGTGTGTGTGTGTGTGTGTGTGTGTGTGTGTGTGTGTGTGTGTGTGTGTGTGTGTGTGTGTGTGTGTGTGTGTGTATTTGTTTATTAAGATCGATCTGCTCTTGTTTTTGTTTTGAATCTTGTTTGATTAGACGTGGATGGTAAATGTGTGCATGCTAAACACTGTGGTGGAAATAGGGAATAACCATGTTTAAAATTTTTTTTTTTTTATAAAACTGGTAAAAAAAAAAAAAGTGGGTAGATTTGATAAGTTTTACTTCCTCCTACTCCTTTTCGGACATGAAGGACTTCAGTTTGTTTACCGAATATGTCCAATGAGCATTCTGGTGTTGTTTTTCTCGCTTATATTTTATTTTGTTCTCCTATCTTATTTGGCATGTGTGAAATAAAGATCTAACAACTACTACTAGATACCACTAGAGAGAAGTTAGAGAAAGTTTTTTTTGTGAGCCAACCCTCTAAAATATGGCTTATAAGAGCAAAAAAAAAAAAAACATATCACATCCATTTTTTAAATTATGCTGTACTTCAAATGTCAAACTTGAGGTATTCTACTCCTCTATAAATAAATAAAATAAAAAAGCTTTCTGTCGCACCCCTGAGGTTTCCAATCTGTGTGTCTCCCTGCAGCGCCGGCGCAGGACGGACAGGCTGCTTCATCGTCATCGACATCATGCTGGACATGGCGGAGCGAGAGGGTGTGGTGGACATCTACAACTGCGTGAGGGAGCTGCGCTCACGGAGGGTCAACATGGTCCAGACTGAGGTACGGCGGATCTGGTCCCACAGGGTCCTCCTTGGCAGAGCTGGGCCTGTCCACAGAGTTTCCTGAGAAAAGGAACGTGAGGATGCAGTTTGACAGGCTGTTGCCATCAGATGTGGATTAAGTGGTATCTGCAAGTAATTCTGAGCATAAGCCCCACTTCTCTGGAGCTCCAGAACAAATGCTCAGAATTAATCGCAAAGAAAGGAGCCCTTTCATGAAAAACGTGTTATTGTCGGGAAAAATTAATCACCATACCTGACATTTATTAGTCAATATTTCTGCAGGATAAGCGATCCAGTCTGTAAAGATTTTTAGCCATTTTGCCATGACTGATGATGCCCATTATCTTTTAAAATGCAGCGTAATTAGTTTTAATTTTTTGCTGTCAGTCATTTTCTAGTGCCAGTTCAAGTGTTGCATATTTCAAACAGTAGGAGTATATTTCATTATGTAACCAAAGTGTCCAAATTGACCTCTGTGTGAAGGCTGGAGGGCATGTACTCTTTAGTGCATGTTTTAACCTGCTTGAAATATCAGATGGATAGTGTTTACATTTACAGCAGATATATTGATGGCTACGACTTTGCACGTTTATGATTGTTTCTCACAAAAGACATTTATTGAAGTGCACACCCTAACTATTTCCCAGCACAAGTGCTTGGCAATACATGTTATAATAAAAGGGTTTAGAGGCTTGTAACTGGGAGCATTTAGCTCATACTGATGGCTGAAAACGTCCCTGGCTCATCCTGCAGCTTTATTCCTGTGTGGGGCTACAGGAGGACTTTGCGCTTTCCTGAACACCGGCCATCTGGAGGTGTCCATAGTCTCGTTGAATGCATCATTTCACCGTAATTCCCTTTAAATCACAGGCGTCATTGGACTTAATGGGCAAATGTTTCATCGCTGACGTATGAATTGGGATTTGAGTAACTGGAGACCAAATGTTGTTCACCCTGAGTCACTCTCCTCAAGTTCAGTGACCTTCAAAGAGTGTGTATGTGTGTGTTTTCCCCTCGCAGGTGTTCAGGCTCGTTGGCACGGCTCCTCAGCCCGCGGCCAGACACTAACTCTCCCGACGTTGTTTAATCTGTCCGCGGAAATGAAAAGCCTTGTTGTTGTTTACAGTTTATAAGCTCAGATAAGATCTGTAGATCCTGGTTTGAGCGCCGTGTTGTCACCGACCGGCTGACCCCAGCGCGAGCTAGTCAAACTCTCAGGTCAGCGGTTCACGTCCTGCTCTACACTTATCAAATGGCAACACATGTTTCTGTGTAAATCTGTAAATCAGTGAACCCTGTGCATGTGTGCGGATTTTGGTCCGAAGTGACAAGGGAGTGTCAGCTGAAAATGTCACTTCAGAATAGATTTGCATCAAGCCTCAAGCTGTGTCACCATGTCGACTGCTTGACTGACTGATGGGAGGAGGAGGAAATGTGTCGCGATCTCCAGTATTGCTCTGCATGGAGTTTAGGACAGCAGTGGGTTGTTTTTGATTTTAAGACATCTGCCTTGTTCGTGCCTTGATCATGACAATAACAAAGTTGAAGTCTCAACCTGCCAGAGGCTGCTAAGGTTTGACAGGGTCATGAAAACCTGAAAGGTCATGGAATTTAAGAAAATACCTTCTTCCAGGCCTCTAAATATTTTAAGGCTTTTAAAATGTCATGCAGTTCTGAGCTTTATGAGATAATTAAATCAGCCACGTACCAAAATAAAAATGCAAAAATATGTAATGTGTAACCTTTGAACATAGACAATAACAAATATTAGTCATAGAAAATGCCTCAAGGGTAAAGAATAATCATGGTTAGGTTGTGGAAAGGTCATTGAATTCTTCTAGCAAAAATGCAGAGGAACACTGGCTCGTGCATTTCTGCTGCCGCTGCTGGTAGAAATAAAATAACATGTTGTCTGTTGTTATGAGTCTTAGAAGTCTGATAGATCCGCAATGAGGATGCTGTTTTTTGCAGGAGCAGTATGTCTTCATCCATGATGCAATCTTGGAGGCATGTCTCTGTGGCGACACCACCATCCCTGCCAGTCAGCTCCGCTCCGTGTACTACGACATGAACCGCCTGGACCCGCAGACCAACTCCAGCCCCATAAAAGAAGAGTTTAGGGTGAGAAAATGTCCTTATATGCTTATTCTCAGGTCCACACTTGTATATAAGGTTTCTACATGTTAATGTTTAAAAAAAAACAACTTTTTATTTCTTCTTCATACTTTTTGCACGATAACATCTATATTCACCAAGCAACATCCTCCAGAGCTGAAAAATGAAGCCGAAACAGAAGTTACAAAAACTGCAGTTCCTCTAATGGCCACTTGAAACTGGCTCCCGAAGCCATTCGATCCCCATGGACCCCCACGTTAAATGCCCAGCTTTGAAGCAGAAATGTTTCAAATGTTGGCCTATATTGCTAAATTCAACATTTATGACAACTTATCTGGGGGTGAATTTTTATATAACTCACCCGTTTACATTTTATTAAGGCTTAGAACTACACAAAATTAGGGGCGGGTCGCTTTGAGTGACAGGCTGTCTGCTTATAGAGTCCGCGGCATCTCAGACAGATCCATCTCTCGCTCCTCCACAGCCGCAGCTTCTCGCCCAAATATGGTCACTTCTGGTTCTAAATAACCAAGATAGTGACAGTCAAAATGCCAAACTCGAGGCATTAAAACGGGAGTCTAAAAACCAGTGGGTGATGTTACAGTAGCTGCGTCCAGTATTTATAGTCTATAGTATTGGTCTGATAGACTGTTTATAAAGATGGACGACACATCCCCACTGATGCTCAAGTGGAGCTGAAATATCCCACATAGGGACACTGCCATCATGCGCTGGTGAAGTCATTTGGAGCCAGAGTCTGCGCAGTATAGCAATATCCACGGTGAGGGAGTTCCTGCGAAAACACCCGTCCGACCATTTGCTAGCAGCCCTATTTAACACAAGCACGCAGATTGGCTGTCACAGCTGTCAATCACGGGGGAAAAATCTTTTTGTAGGATTAAATATCTCATTAAAACTGAACTTAACATAAAAACAAAAACTTGAACAAACATCAGAGTGATGAGAACTACCTTCAGTGACATAAAACCATCTTTGGGAAACATTTATTTGGCGTGTACTTCGAGTTTTTAATTTTTTGAGGGGCGGGCTTTATGATATATACTGCAGACAGACAGGGGCAATCAACATCAAAAAGCTACACTTTGGAGGATCTGCCATATTGTCCGTCTTTATATACAGTCTATGGAATGACTGACTGAGAATATAGCAACACTTTCTCTGAAAAGTCCACAGTTAGAGCTTATAAACACAACCAAATATGAACTAGCGTTCCTGGAGAAAATGACCAGATAAAGAAATCAGTCACAAGCTGACATTAGGTTGTAGTCAGAGTAAAAAAAACTGCTCAAGGGGGTTTCTTCAACATACTTTTACCTCATTATTTGAAACTGTGGCCATGTTTAATTTTCATCTTTCATTGTGACATTTCATAAAAAAACAAAAATACTAAAAAGCAGAATAGGTCTCTTTTAACATGATAATGCAAATAAGGCAGTGTGTGCAAATCCCTAATAAAGCATTATCTCAAGTGCAGGATAAGTTCAAAACAACCGTAAACATGTTGTCCCTTGATGAATGGTGCAGTCCCCCTCTGGGACAATCACTGGCAAATATATCACCTTGCTTTAATCTGTAATAGTAGCACCCCTCCTTGGACCAATCAGTGTTATATGAGATGCATCACCCCCCTTAAGTTTCATCACGGTCGCATCAGGGGAGTAAGAGCTATCGCTAATGTAACTGATTAAAGAATTGCATTGTTAATTACCATATTGGGAGATAATTAGCGCACTCAAGACCCAAGTGCCTACCTTCCTGCGTCCGTATGACAGTGTGTAATTCTGCTTCCACCCTGACAGACTCTGAATATGGTGACTCCCACGCTGCGAGTGGAGGATTGCAGCATCGCCCTGCTGCCCAGGAACCACGAGAAGAACCGCTGCATGGACGTCCTCCCTCCAGATCGCTGCCTCCCCTTCCTGATCACCATCGACGGCGAGAGCTCCAATTACATCAATGCTGCGCTCATGGATGTAAGAGTCAAACACACACACACACAGTGGCATCACTTTACGGATCACTTAAAGGAGCATTCCAGCATGATTGAAATTCTTGCAAATTGAATCCCTGTGATTTTAAAGTGGTGAATTCCCAGGGCAGGAAATTGCGGCTCTCCGTGTGAGCTAAAACATGTTGCTTTTCTTGTCTAATCGTCGATATCAAATCAAGTACTTTGCCTTTTAAAATTAACAGAAAAAGTCCTGATCTGTTAAGGCTAATCAGAGTGCGGACGCTTGTGTTTCAACCTCATATGCAATCTCTTTGTGTGATTATTTGACATCGCTTATGTTACATACATATTCCTGTATTTGAAATCCATGGTGTGGTTGTGCCTTAAATAAGAACTGTAATCTTAAGACTTGAACTCCACTTCAAGGATTCAAGGACTTTTGGTTCCCACATGCATACCATCACACTACAGAATATAGATTGAGACATAAGGGACAAGAATCTCAAGCCTGCGCGAATGACAAAAACAACTAAATGTGTCATAAAAAATGGAATACTGCCGACCCACCCACAACAGAGAAGGCATTAACAAACAAAAGGACTATACTATATATCACACATTAAAGTGCTAATAGCATAAATTAAAGTGCAAATAGAGCAAAGTTAATAATAAAACACGCTCTTGGTACAGCACGTACTTGACATACCAGACTCTAAAGGAAAAAAAAACAATAATTCACCCTTACAAAGTATAATTATCACACCACACAGCTGTGTCTAACAGTGTAGTCTAAACATTTAAAAGATCTACATCTGCAGTATTTTAACCCTCAGACACCCTGGAGTCTCCTCACATACCTGCATGCAGACAGTGAAGGACTCAGAGGCCTCCAGAAGTACTTAAACCATGACCATGACGAGTCATACATTCATACAGTAACTATTATACATGGTGACATTCAAATACTTTCCAGTAATTTTTCTACGACAGTCACAAAACCAAGGACTCAAGTCATATTTTGATGTGATTTATATCTATACACCGGCGTCGACTGTTATTGCAGCAGCAAATCATCATCTGCTGCCACCGGCTAACATTGAGAGCAGCAAAGATTGTTGATTTTAGCTAATTGAACACCACTTTAAGATAATATGTAGACATTATTGATTGTTTGCTAAAAAGCAGTTAATTTTTCCATGGTTAAAGGGGTATTTTGCAGATTTTCAACCAGATTCGTAACATAACAGTGTGGGTAGTTTGTGGATGACGCAAAATGTGCCAAAAAAACATCGCAGTTTGACTGGCCCTCGGGCTGTTTCTCAGACTAAAGGCTGTATTTCTGCCACTATGGACACAAAGAATATAGAAGTGGATCAAGAGACAGATCCACCCCTCTTTCTGTCTGTCAGACTCGAACTGTAAAACAAGGCAGTGCCCTGTTTAGCTGTTATTGCAAGACTTTGTTAACAGGAAGTGGGCTTCCTGCTATTTCCTGCATAGTGAAAATAAAGGCTAAAACTGAGATTAAATGATAAAACTGAGCAGCATTCTGTTCATGTGCTGCCTGTTTCTCATATTTTAGTTTACTGTTTAACCGTAATATGAGATTGTTTGTTGTCAGCTGGCCATCGTTGTGTCAAACAGGTGAGTTTGTGTAACGTCACATACCAGCAGGGACGTTTACTGGTCCGGTGCAGCGCAGTGCAGTAGTGTGGCTGCAGATTTCTGAGCAAAAGCAAATGCCACAGTCCTTTTCCTCCATTTTCTCTGGTCATAAAGCAACAATTTCAAAAGTATTTGCATCTTTCTGCTGCAGAAACAGCCTAGATTTATGAAAAGACCATCTTTCCAGCAGTGCAATATGTCTGGGGTTCAATATTCATTTTTGACCTTGGAAATAACAGAAAAAAATACACATAATATAAAACAGGCCAATTTCATGACCACCAAACTTCACCTGCTGACCAGATCATGTGATATGATCAAACAGCAAATAAATCGACCTTGAAGTGTTTTGTTAACAATTAACACGCCATTGAAAGAAAAATCTTCAAATGCAATAAAATTGTTGTGTCATTTTGAGTTGGTTCTGCCCTCATGGACATCTGTGGCAGTGATTAAAATGCACAGGACAACACAAAATAAACCTTAAAATCCATGTCTACCAATTTTCGAGTGTTAAATGTATTCAGGGCTGCCTAAACAAAGAACACCTTGACAAAGCTCGTGTACCGTGATGGACTTTTTGGCTCTTGTCTAGATTGAGCAGGTGACCTTTCAGGTAGAGGATCCTCTCAGTCACCACTGGGAGCCAGAAACCACATTAAAAGTGCAGCGTCCCAATATAATCTCCCCAGACACAAAATCTCCATTAGAAAACAGCGCTCAGAGCGAGGCAGGTCAAAGGATGGAGGTCATTTTAAAATGGTTATTGGTTTATTCTTGGTAAGTTGTCAGCCTACTGACTACACTATATAATATGCATGAGGTGTATTTAGTGACTGTTTTTCCACATCTTTCTTTTTCGTCTTCTCCTCCAGAGTTATAAGCAGCCCTCAGCTTTCATAGTGACCCAGCATCCGTTGCCAAACACAGTGAAGGACTTCTGGAGACTGGTGCTGGATTACCACTGCACGTCCATAGTAATGCTCAACGACGTCGACCCAGCCCAGGTAAACCCGACCTGATACGTGTGCATTAACACACAAAGTAATCCCCCGGGGATACTGTAAGAAGCACACTGACAAACAGATGAAACGGCTCCTTTCATCAGAAGTCTGTATCTAATAAAGTAGCACAAAAGGACAGCGTGGGAACTGGATTCAAAGAGAGATTGCTTTTTTTGTTTGTTTTCTCCGAGTATGAAAAAACACAGGGGTGTATCTGTGCTGGCAAACACATATATATGCGTCTAGCAGTATATGTTTGAAATGAGGTGGCTGCTGTGGAGTGGAAGAGGACTTGCCATGAAAGCGCGGGTAGATGGAGAGACAGGCCTGTGGAAGAGACTATCCAGATTTCTCAGCCTGAGGCTCTGTCATAACACCCGGGGATCAAAGCCTGAAGCCAGGCTTGCTCTCCCCATCCAAATCCCCTTTCCCTTGGTGACTGACTGACTGGCTGACTGGCTGAATAGAAAAGGCCTTTTAATTCAATATTCTCACTGTAGCCAGCCAGTCAGCAAGCCAAGGAAACAGCACAGGTGGGAAGAGAGAAAGAGGAGGTGGGGGAGGCAGGAGTGGATGGAGACGAGGGAGGTGGAGGTTTACTATCTTCTCCATCAGCATCTTTGTTTCTGCATCTGTTGAATTTGTCAAATTTTGACAGGCTCTCAAAGGAAGCTAGAAAGTGGTGCTCTCTCTGCCACACAGACTCTAAATGTGTTTTTTTTGGCGTGTATTTGTGTGTCCATTTATATGCGTGTACTCAGGCCTGTTATTTGCATTCTTCTCAGGTAGTCTCTTTTTCCCTTGTTTGTCCATGACTCTGCATGAAGGCACGTCTATCTGTGCAGAATCTGTCCATCTGTGCGTGTACGCTTCCACGAGTCTGATTTAGTGCTGTGAGGCCGGCGGTTTGCTCAGCAGGTGCATGTTCTTAACTGGGCTTTCTCTCCTGAGGAGCAGAAATAGGGGAGATTTTTTCACTTTTATGATTCTGTCCCAGGGGTTTGATTCTCCCGACGCACTCTTCAACACTGCCATCAGAGCTGTCAATAACCCTATCAGTGTTGTCTTTTCTTTTTCTACTTTTAACTAGGGCAGCAACTATGTGTTATTTTTTGTTACAGACTAATCTTTTTTCCCAATATTCTTTAAAGTGTTAGAAATACTGAAAAACCCCCATCGCGTACCCACCATCACCTTGGGCTTTCAACACAGCCCAAGGTGAGATCTTCAAGTAACTTGTTTTGTTCGTCCAAGCAGAAAGTATTAGATTTACAGTTATTTTAAACAGAGAAAAACTGCCAATCTTGACAATGTAGAAGCCCAAATCAGATCCACCGAGTGGAGTTTTACTTGATAAATGGCCTGTGATTCTCAACCAAGGGTATTTGTACTCCAGAGGATACTTCTGCAGTTGCCAGGGGTTACAAAAGTTTGTGAAGCAACTCAACAAATTCAAAAACTTAAGATATTATTGCATTTTTTAAAAATCCACATATTTTGCCGGCTGTAACTTCTGAACACCATGTCTACGGCCAAGCAGCAACCTGCTGGGCTGAAAAAGGAAGCCAACACAAAGTGCCAAAAACTGAAGTTCCTCAAATGGCCACAAGTAAGTTGCATTAGACCGGGTTATATATTTTGAAATTAACTGGGTCCAGTCGGTTGTCAGAAAGAATTTCACAGGTCAATCAGGCTCCTGACGAGTGGCAACTTCTGAGGCTGAAAAATGAAGCCAAAGTTAAAGTGCTAAAAACTGCAGTTCCTCTAGTGGCCACTTGGGGCTGGCTCCAAAAGTGAGTAAATCCCCATAGATCCCCATGTTAAAATTCCCAATTTTACAGCAGAAATAAACATATTTACAGCCGAGTACAAAAACCAGTTTTGGTCTCTAAAGCTAATTTCAGCATTCATGACAACTGTTCACGTGGTGAGTTTTTGTATAATTCACCTGTTGACATTTTATAAATCATCATCTAAATCATTACTTACATGAATGGTCAAAATAGATAGCTAACACTTAAGCAGATGAAATCGAGATGAGATAATTAGCCAAAGTAACTGATAAACAGTTGTGGTAGATAGCTATATGATGAATGGTTATTAAATTAAAAGTAATGACTCAATGGTTTAAAAAACAGATAAATAGTTGAAATAGTTCAAAAAATTTTGGCTGAACTTGTTGCACTAGAAAAAAAATTGTTCAAATAGTTATTTTAAGGTAATAGATAAATACATTCTGAACCATTATTTATCTATCAATCAATCATTGTTCACAGACATATTTTAAAGACAGTTTTTTGTTCACAGAGCAGATTCTCAGAATTTCTCTCAGCCTGCAAAGTAAGTAGAAAAACAGCTTTTAAGAAAGAAAGAATGTGTTTTTTTCTGTTGAGATAGAACAACTAGCCAAGGTTTTTGGAGAACTTGTGTTTAATTAGTTGGACAAAGGGTCAGTTGATTAGGAGAAAGCTCTCATACTTAGAGTGCATCTCTGTTTAGTGTCGCATCCATAAAAAAATCTATTTCAGCTTTTGCTTGAATTTTCTCCCGTGAAAAAACGATTCATGGTATTTTAAAAAGAAAGCACTTCACATTAAATTAAATCACCTTCTTCCTCTCTGCCTCTTGTTTCTTATGATTCATGTCCTCAAACTTTATAATCCTGCAGAAACCTCTTTTACATCTCTGTGTGTAAGAACTTTAAACCAATGTCATGAGCTTCAATTGGGATTCAAAACTAATGAATCCTCTTCCGTTTTCTTTGTTTCTCTTCTGTGTTTTTCTGTTTTTCTGTGTGTGTGTGTGTGTGTGTGTGTGTGTGTGTGTGTGTGTGTGTGTGTGTGTGTGTGTGTGTGTGTACGTGCCTGTTTTGTTTAGTTGTGCCCACAGTACTGGCCAGAAAACGGAGTCCACCGCCATGGACCCATCCAGGTGGAGTTCGTCTCTGCAGACTTGGAGGAGGACATCATCAGCAGAATATTTCGGATCTATAACGCAGCACGGGTACGGTGACACGGAAGGGTCAAGCTTCAGAGCAACAATCACGTGTTTGGGAGAAAACAACATACACTTTGTGATAATTTCTTCTGTGCGGCACACTTTTTGTAACTTTTCTAGCTTGTTTGCCTTCTCTGTCGTGATCACAACAGCCAATTTATTCTGTGACTGCACACCTCACACGTCCCACTCATACGCCGGCCTGTCCATTCAAGCTGTGCAGCGGCAGAGTCATTCTGTTCTTTAACTATGCCACTGCAGCAGGGATTTGACCGAGGTGTGATCGCCTCGTGTCACGTCTTTTAGACAGCTTGAGGTATGTTCACACATAGTTAAAAAGGTAGAAGTTGAACCGACTGTTCCTCCAATCAACACTTATCCAGTCTTGGAAATAGTTATTGTTTCATTATTGCAAGTTTTTAGATTTTGTCTCAGAGATTTCCTTCTCTACACCAATACAATGCAGAATAGAAACAATCTCCTCATTACTGCATATCAGAGGTTTCCAACCTGGAGGTCGCGACCCCCCAAAGGGTTCACGAAATGAGCTGAGCAGTTACAAGATAATCCCAAAATGCATTTCCTTTACACAAAATTATATTTATTTTTCTGACTTTTCAGTAATAATTCCTCTTTCTCGTTAAATGCTGGATGGCTTTACTTAATCACGTCCCCAAAACGTCTTCAAATGATTATTCATTAGAAATATGTTTTTTTACTGCTCACATTGAACCTATCAAGGGGTGTCACTTGTTGACTTGCTTTGTTTTTAACTCTTTGAATTCCCAGCAAATTGGCTCGATTCCTTTGAAAAACAGAGAAAAAAAGGCAATGAGAAACACAAAAAGAAATTTCACAAAAATAGCAACAAAAAAAGTAAAAAGTACAACAATCTACCCATTACCAAAATTACCTAAAAACTATAAAAACAACTAAAACAAGGGAATGACCTGAAAAAAAGTTGTTCATCCCCCTTTTGTCCCAAAAAAAAATCCAATTTGCTCTGGGTTTGTATGTTTAAATACTAGTGAAAGCATCTGAATGCAGCATGCAAAACGTGATGATCCAAAAGATTCACAGGTTTAAAGGGACATAAGCCGAAGAGTTTGGGAACCAGCTGTCTGGATCAGTGGTCCACAATTGTTACCTTAACCTGGACAGGACCGGTAAACAGGATTCTTGTGATGATTGATTACTTGTTATCATGTTCCTTCTTATCTGTTGTGTAAATTAATTTTATTCACTATTTCACAAGAAAAAAATTGAGCTTGGTATGACAAAAACATCTACATAAATTAGTGAAAAAGAAACAAATTCTGTCTTATTCCTTTAATCATCCTGTGACTGCTCAGATGTATTTTGTGTCCCTCGGGGAAGGGCCACAGATGGCCCCCATAGTGGGAACCACTGCTCTGGATAGATTCACAAACCTTTCTGTGAGCAGTTTTATTGGTGCGGTCCCTATGAAAGCTGCATGTTGACCGCAGTACTTCATCCCCCAATTGTATATCAGATACTCACCCTCTTACGTTGAATTTGTGGGAAAAAAAAACTTTTTCTCACATGCATCCAGTGGATGAAGAATCCGAAAACTGGAAAAAAAATTCACATGGGACCACAATTAGCAACAGCAAAACTGTATCAAAACATTCATTTAGAAACTCTCATACATTTCAAGCAGTATAATCCAAGTCTCATTTATTCAGTGGTGTGCTCAGTATTTCCCAGACAGCCCCTTCTGACAGGGAACTGAGCTAAAAGTGAAACTTATCTTTGCTCCATTCAAAGCCAGACTCCATTGACAAAAACAGTCATTTTTACCTCGATGATCTCAGCAGCTGCTGGTCTACCGCTGCCTCCTGAAGTTAATTTGTTTGTGCTATTGTGTGACTTTAGTGAGTCTGAACTAACCCTGTGAAACACCAAAGTCACACAATAACACAAACTAACTAACTGATGGAGGCAGCGGTAGACCAGCAGCGTCTGTGTCCAGTGAGGTAAAATGACCGTTTTTGTCAAAGGAGTCTGGCTTTAAAGAGAGCACAGACAAAGTTTCACTTTTAGTTCAGTTCCCCGTCAGGAAGGGCTGTCTGTGTGGAACATACTGAGCATACAACCGGATATATGTTTGTTATGTTATATTATTGTATGAGAGTTTGAAAATTAATCTTTTGATATAGTTTTGCTGTTTTTAAACACGCACCCCTAAGTTTTCAATTCATATTTTTTTTTTTTTTTTGGATTCAACATTTGCCGCAGGCAATTAGAAACAAGTGTTTTTTCTTACAAACTAACCATAACACGGTGTGAGTGACTCACAGAAATGATCATGAAGGTGAAGTATTCTTTAAAAAAACCTGTAAACAGGTTTATGCACCGCAAATCAAATTCTTTCAGTTAACTTTTAGTTGGAGTGAAAGAAGAAATCTAAGAGACAGATATCGCTCAACTTAACCAAACAAAACTAAAACTAAGTCAGACTATGTTTTGTTTTTGTCATTTGGGTGAACTGACCCTTTAATTTTGAGCCACCAGACATAACTGCACCGGAGGGGATCTGATCTGCGCCAGCGTCACCTGCAGTCACCTGCATAAGCTCCTTACCCCTCCAGTCTGCCCGCGGCCGTCAACAATCACTCCTCACATGAGCGTGTTATAACGGCGTCTGGCCGGCAGAGGCATAATACAATCTAATCACACATGATCACTGACAAGTGTTATTGATCGATGCGTCTGAGTGTGATTTAGAGTGTCTGCAGCTCAGATCTTAACTATCTGTCTCCAGCTGTAACTGTGCTCATCTATCAGCCCGTCTGTCTGCGCGTTCATCTCCTCACTGACTCCTCGTGCCCTCATCCGTCTCTCGTCCAACGTGTCACCATCGAGGCTCAGCTCAGCCGCACCTTTACAGTCTGATTGCATCTTTGCACCGCAGCGATTAACCCTTCCCCTCCCCTACTGTGTGGTAACCTGGGATAACCAGTGTGTGTTTCTCCTGCAGCCTCAAGACGGCTACCGGATGGTGCAGCAGTTCCAGTTCCTCGGCTGGCCCATGTACAGAGACACGCCCATGTCCAAGCGCTCCTTCCTCAAGCTAATTCGACAGGTGGACAAGTGGCAGGAGGAGTACGACGGAGGCGAGGGACGCACTGTGGTCCACTGTCTGTGAGTTATCACTCCACTCAGTGCAAAGGGATGTTCATCCAGTGCTGCGATTAAAAATGAAACATCTCCACCTACTGACTGAAGAGCCTCTCTGCACCACAAAGCTCTGGCTCCTTATTTTATTTCATTTATCTCATTTATCAATTTAGCACCATGAGAAACACTAACAGAAGACAGGTAAAAAAAAATTTAAAAATGTGCCAGAGAGGTTAGAAACCCAAATGGACTTACAGAAATATGTCAAAAAGGTAATACAATAAATTACAAGTAATACAATAAATGACAGTACTTTAATACAAGCAATAAACAATGGGGTCAGTGATAAACCACAAAAACATTGAGACAAATTCTGAGTGTGAGTGTGTTTGCATACATGCGTGTGTGCATAATTAGACTGCAGGTTACAATATACTAATGAAGGCATTTAAGGAGGTTTGATTCTTTAGGATGACCTCCAGTTCTCACCTAAAATATGAAGAGATGATGATGTTTTGGCTAAATGAACGTCTATAAGTGAAAGAGAATTGGCACTTCTCTATCAGCTTTTTTGTCATTTCTGTATTAAACAAAACTTAAATGATTTTTTATTTTACTTTCTCCTTTGTGACAACTCCAGGAACGGAGGTGGCCGAAGTGGGACGTTCTGCGCCATCAGCATCGTGTGTGAGATGCTCCAGCACCAGCGCTCTGTGGATGTTTTCCACGCTGTCAAAACACTAAGGAACAATAAACCCAACATGGTGGACCTACTGGTGAGAAGCACTGCAGCAGCACTTTTGTCACACTTGTTAAGAGTTTATTATAACCTCACAAAGTACCAGATGGTATTTAAAGGGGGTACTCCAGCAATTTATTGTACTTTCATAAACTTGTGGGACTCACAAGAGACATATTAAAAAAAAGCAAGATCTGCTGACTTTTAGTCCATGGTATTAATGGGTCAAGCTCCAAAAATGCTAAGTCCCCCATTTCCTGTAATGCAACTAAACGTAATGCTCTGTTAACTCCGCTCCGGCGGTTTCTAACACAAGCTTTTTGTCATTAATGTATTATTTTTAAGCTTGAGCCAATATAATCCTGATGATTTGAGATCTCATGTGTAAAGTTTGTCGATTGCCTCTTTAAAAATCCCTAAAGTCTTATTGACTTGTGGTCGATAAGAAACCTGTTTACACCTGGTATTAAAAACATGCATCCGGTAATCATTGTGAGTCCATCAGTCGGACTCGCCAGGGTGGTCCGGGATGCATTTGGATGCATATTTTTTGTGTAAATGCAAATGCGTCTTAATGACAGGGACTGTGTCATCAATGCAGGACGTGGTGGTTGATTTGGAGACGGCGCACCAATAGTCTATAGCTTACCCGTTTCTGGACTAGTTGGACATGGTGCTGCATGACTGTCCATCGTTTCTTACTGTTGAAGGAAACGTGTGAATTCTGCTGAAATATCTCCAGCTGTACTGATACAAACATGATAAGCAAGCAGCTAGCAACAGTGTGAATTTAATAACTGTACGCAGACAAGTGGTCAGCTGGAGACGGGGACAGACGTGGCTGTGAACAGTGATGTGTCTTGCCTGTCCACTTGTGTTCAAATCACTGAAACAAATGTTAATATCAGGTATAAACAGGTTCCATGTGCTCACTCGTCATAACACAGCAGATAAATCAATTCTCAGGTGATGCACCAATGCAAACAGCAGGCTTCCAGGTAAAAGTCCGCGGTTTGTTGGACCATCCCACTCTACAGGGACTTTCCAGCTTAGTGTTAAAAAATGCTGCACAGTTTCATATCACAGCGAAACGTCCCTCTTTGTGTCAGTGTCTGACACCGACATCACTCACGAAATAGCGACATTTGACGAGTTGGGAGTGAGAAAGGGTTGGGTATTGTGTTTACATGATGCATATTTCAGAATTAATCAGTGCTAAATAAATATTTAAGCATCGAAATATAACATACGTTGTGGATTTGATAGGAAGTGGAGGTTAAAGCTGCCTGTTCACTCTCAACTTGTCATCAAACTGTCCACTGGCTCTGCTGTAGCAGTTGCAGTTTTTCTGTCCTGCCCCCCCGCCCCCCACAGCTTGGCCGTGTCCGTCTCTAATATTTCTGTCTCCTCTTGTCTCTCAGGACCAGTACAAGTTTTGCTATGAAGTGGCACTGGAGTACTTGAACTCTGGCTAACTCGGAGCTTCTGAACCCACCAGAGACTTAAAAGTTTGGAACATTACAGAAGACTGCAGCTCACATGTGTGCATTGTGCTAAGTGTGTGTGTGTGTGTGTCACCGACCCGACAGGAGCGAGGTACACACACACAACCCAACACGCAGCTCCTTTGACCAGCTCTTTTCTTCTTCTAGCTGATGGGGGGAAGGTAACAGAGTTGTACAGTGTTAAATATCGCAGCCTGTTTCTGTCAGTGCCGGCTAAGGAAGCCAGCAGGAGCACAATGAGGTTTTTTTTTTCCTCCTCTGCAGTGAGTCGCCTCCTCTCTGGATCCCTCTTTCTGTCTGCCTCTATCTCTCTCAGCCGCCTGTAGTCCCGTGGTTGTTGCCTTGATCCTCACTGGACGATGAAATACTCTCCAGTTTTCCGTTGGAATGCGATGCACTGTACATAATGTTAACGTGTTCATTTAATCCTCTCCGATTTTTTTTAATTTATTTTTTTTTTTTTTGTTTTGCTCAGCTCATTATTAAAGTCATTCAATGCAGGAGCTCGAAGCCTAAATGTTACTAAATGTCCTGTAAATTTATGACTTCTAGATGATTATTGCTTCATGTCGGGGACAGCTGGCTCAGTCTACATCTGCTTACCTTATTTCCTGTACAGGGATCCAAAGCTTTATTTGCACTTCCATTTGAATTCTTGCTGTGCATATTGTACATATTTCTGTAGATTATTTATTCACGGTATGTACTTTTTTTGTGACTCGCAGTAAGTGACAATCATATGTTCTATAGGTTTGGTTTATTGACTGTAATGTGTGCTCTTTTTTGGGGGGTCATCTTGTGTGACAGATCAATTCCATTGTAAAGAAAAAAGATATTATATAAATGTATCTACAATATAAACATTGGATTATGTATTTCTGCCTCTTTTCTGAGTGGAGCTGGAAGAGACGACGTTAGGGGGACATCTGTTGGACACAGGAGGAGGAACAGTCACCTGCATGATAACAGCTTTTTAAGGTGCCACAGTATTGATCAGTTTTCCTGATTTTTGTCTCCAGCTGCACTGTTACACTACTGTAAGAATGAGGGACTCCCTAAAATGTTTTCACTGAGATGAGTGTGTTCTTGCAGGATGCAGCAGTGCATGTTTCAGCTCGCTCCGTGACCGTCTCAGCCTGTGAGCGCTCGTTCATACTTTATATGATAACCTGCGTGCATCTTTGTGAGAAGGCAGAATAAGAGTTATTAAAAAATATAAAATATAGACTGAGTCACAAAGTAAGAGCTAGTTTATTTCTAAAATCTGCAAAATTAGGCAAACTAGATTGAATAATACATAAACACAAGATCAGTATTTTTGCTGCATGTATGAAGTATATATGCCTTCCTCGTTTGAGTAGATTTTTGTTGTTGGACTTGATTTGGTCCATTTTAATATCAATATGTTCTTATAATAATGTTATGATGGTCAATTTGAGGATTTATCAGCTGCTGTTGAAGCTGTGCTGGCAGGACGAGGAGCAAAAATCTGCATCTTCTTCGCTGAAGGCACAAATTGACAGAAAAAATCACTATAGTGCAGCAATTAAGTGCTCGATGCTCAAAATTTTCTGACAGAGGATCCCTAAAATCCCACCTTTCATATCTGTTTTCCCAATGTTGAAAAAAAAACTACCTTTTAGTGCATGACCACTAAAAAAGTAATAAGTCATCTCTGAAATTACAGTTAGGTGTGAGGTCTTCTGTAGATTTAATTTTGGATTTAAGGCAAAGATTATGTTTATAAACAACTCTTTTGTTCACATTTTTGCTATCTTATCCAAAAAGCAAAGAGATTACCAAAGAGGACATGCACGGGACAAAGGCAAATGTATTTATTTAGTACATGCAGTTCATACCCACTGGCAATCATCCAAGTGTTTCACAGTTTAGTCAAAGGTCATTCTAAACCAATTACAAGGCATGCCCCAAAGGGATGGAAAAATAGTCATTTCAATTCAATTTCAATTGTTCTGTAAAGTTCAACATCACAAATCACAGTTAGCCTTCGAGGACTTTACAACACGACATCCAGCTAACCTTGAATCCTCAGAGAAAAAGGAAAAACTCCCCAAAAAAACACCTAATGACGCCTCAGGAAGAGCGACTGAGGAGGGATCCCTCTTGAACAGACGTGCAGAGAGCAGATCAACACTCAACACTCCTGTGGAAGTTTTTAGGGAGTCCCAAAACAATGATGGCTTTGCTGCTATTTTGCAGATGGACCTAGTTTGGTTTGAAGCATATTTGTTGAATGATTTTGAAAACTAAGTTGTCACAGGCTGAACAGTCGCATCGCGACACCCTGAGTGGACAGCAACGCCACTTCAAACAGGTAAACCATCTGACTTCGGACTAATGCCGATGATACGGCCAAATTCTGTATTTTTAAATGTTGTGAAACTAAACAAAATGATTTTCTGAAAACTCTTTCAGTCTGATACTGTGTAAATTAAACTAAAAATATTTTGTGTCCTATAACAGGCCTACAACAATTATTATGACAAGAAATCATAGCGCCCTTCTTAAAAACGCAGTAACAACAACAATTTTAACTTTATAATGCCATAAAATACAGCAGCCTCTAAAAGCACCTCTTATATAAATGCTGAATATGTCAGAGGTGTTGATTTAGCTCTGTGGTGATGTTTTAATGCTTTAGTTAGTGTTGATGTGCTGGGATGCATTATGAAGTTGTTGGGTGTGATTTTTTTATTTTTTATTTAATTTTTTTATGATCCACAAGTATTCTAACCTTGCAGAAATATTAATATTTTATTAATATATTAATATAATGTTATTTTCATTTGGCCCATCTGCACACTCTCCTTTTTAAAAGGCTCTTTACAAAGAAAAGTTGTACATGAGACGTGTTCAAATGACTTTGAGAAGTTGGAATCAAAACCTCAGATTCTTACAGATGATTTTTTTCTAAATGTGCTGAACAGACCAGGGTGACACCAAGCTTTTAGTCTTTATACTGACTGATCTGCCAGAATAGACCCGAGTTTGTTTTCAGAGTCAAAACAAAGACCCACCTCTAAAAAGCTTGTCAAGGACTCGCAGCACAGTCACAAAAACTGAAATCACACACTTTCACTGTTAAATGTAGAGTGAGGCTGTTTGATTTCAGTGGATACATCAGTTGAACTTATTATACTGGTGCATTTACACTGGAAATGTGATGGAGTTATTTTCAGTGGTGGAAGAAGTACTCCGATCCTTTAGGTAAAAGAACTGTAATATAAAAATACTCCATAACAAGGTAAAAGTACAGATGCATTATCAGCTTAATGTACATTAAATTGTCAGAAGTAAAAGTACTCATCAAACAGAATTGCTCCTTAGAAAGTGAATATAATAGATTATATTGTTCTGTTTGCATGATGTTGTAGTTCATCAGTGTGGAGCCAATTTTTATATACTTTCTACTCTGCCTACTTGATAGATTATAATAATAATAATAATTATTATTATTATTATTATCATTATTGTTATTGTTGTCATTATTATTATTATTATTATTATTATTATTATTATTATTATTATTATTATTAAATAATAACCTTATTTAAACAGCACCTTTTCAAAACTGGAAGACTGGAATACATAAATAGCGATGCAACAACAGAAAGCCAAAAAACTAGGGTACAGTTTAGATAGAATTAAAACCAAATAATAGGACAAATAATGCAGGATGCAAGATGTAAAATGTCAATATAGAAGAGAAATAGAAATAGACCAAAAACAACAACAGACACATATAGCAATAAAATGAATAAAATAAAATAAATAAAACATAAATCAAAAAGGTGAAATAAGTAAATAAATGAACAAATACAATCTAGATAATGCTAATAATAAAAATAAAATAAATAAAACAGTATTGTACAATTTACTAAACAAAATTAAACACAGCACTTTTGTTTTTCATCTAATTTTTCAAAGATTTAAGTTTAATATCTAAGACTTTTTCATGCACTCAATAGATAGAATAGAAATTTCTCTCAAGTTTTGGTTGCAAATAAGTTAAAGTCTGTGTCAGTGAGCACTTTTCCTTTTCCTAAGATACTCCCTCCAGCTGACAGGTGTGGCCCATCAAGATGCTGATGAAGCAGCATCATTACCTCACAGGTGTGTCTCGGGACCGTCAAAATAAAAATAACTTTAAAATGTGCAGTTTGGTCACCCAGTGCAATGCCACAGATGTCACTATTTGGCACAAAAGTTCTCCACTGAAACTGACTGAGGCTAGAAGTGCACGTCTAAAGAGAGGGTAAAGGACGGCCTTAAATGTGTTAAGTGGAAAGATAATTGTAGATATGATGATTAATGTGATTGATTTCCTGCATTCTGTTAAACTTTTATGCATCAATGTATGATGTAAATGAAAAAATAAAACTCCTGCTAATTTTATGTTTTTGCTGGAGGGGACAAACACACAGGCTCTAAATATCGAGGTGGCTCCCGCACTCTCCCTGAATCTCTGCCTGTCAAAGAGGGGCCAAATCTGGAGCCTCAGTGAAGATCTCGGGCCTCTGATTTATGTGGATTTGTCTCCCCCTGGTGATATTTCTGAGTAACTTTCCTGAACCTTCCTCCAGAGATAATCATGACCTGCATAAACTGAAGGGAAGCAACACATGTAACATGTAACCTTTAACGTGGCCGCGTCCAAACCGCTTTGTAGTGTGTCCAGATTTAGCTAAATGTTTTACTAATCAGGCGCTTATAATATTATATACAAATACATTAAAATTAAATGCAAATTTCTCTGGACAGTTGGAAATGTTGGGACCTCTAAATTACGATATACTGTTTTTGTTTATACGCTCAATTTAATAATAATAATGATGATAATAAGTAGTAGTAGTAGTATAGTATAAAAAACTTTATTGCTAGAGCACGTCACAGCACTAAAAAGTGCTTTGTGTGGTTGATCCCACATTCAAAACAATATAGAATTTAGGCAAAAAAACACATAGAAAAACAGGCAATTTAAAGAAATGCAAACAAACAGCAATCCCAACAATTGAAAAAATGACCATCAATGACCATCAATGGCAGGAGAGTGCCCAGAAGATTGCACCTAGACAATTGGAAAATAAAATCAAACAATTGGAATAATGCCAAAATATAAGATATATAATGTATGTATGAGATAATAATGATTATTATAATACAATGAGACACGTTTAAAAATCTCAGCAGATGAGTATTTTTGTGTTATGAGTGTTAAAACCTCTTCATATCATCCGTCAGCCACCAGGCAGTTTTCTGCAGCAGTTTGGGGGTTCAGATCAGTCCAGTGCACATCAGTGGTGTAAATGCAGGAGGAGCAGATTTTACTAATGCAAATCTGTCGTGCATTTTAAGGTTATAGTCCAAAGATTCATACCAGCAAGCCTCCAGTTACACTGCATAAACTTCTCTCAGAAAGAGCAGTCTGCCTTCAATATCCCCGTGGGAGGGACTGGATAGCTTTCACAAAATTATTTGATGGACGACTCCTTTGCTTCTAGCTGTTATTAATCGGTACATTTCTGTGGGGCTCTGCAGCTCAGGATTTACTTGCACCGATAAGTGAAAGCAGCAGTCGGAGCTAATTTGACGCACTTGTAAAGACAGTGAGGTTACAGGTGAAACAGCACACCTCTGACCGCATTCTGCAACAAACCTGAAGCTTTTCAACCACAAGAGGTCAGTGTCAAGTTGCTTTTAACTACAAGTAATCAAATTAGGTGTTTAATTTGAGCATATATTATGCAAACACTGTGTATCTCTTTGCAACTCTGCTGTTATTAGTCCCACAGATGCGGCCTTGAAATAATTAGCGACTCGCTATTTTAAACACTCAGCATAATTTCCATATTTCCCTTCGTCACACATTGCAGGTTCAAAGAGAGACTCAGCTAACAGCATCCCAGTTCTTAAAAAATACATTTATTGGCCCTCAATGCACCGGTTTGTCTCCACAGGATGCAGCAGCGCTTTGAAGACTCTCAGTTGGACAGAAAGAGGAAATCTTTGGCACATCTTCATGGAAGCTGAAGGTCTCATCTTTTCCCTTTACAGACTGTTCCAGTTGGTCAGAGCTACAGGCGCTGTGGCACCAGGGATGGTTTCATATTTCATTGCTGGTGAATTATTTCTGTGTTTCACAAAAGGAGACCGGGGGAGCCGATGAGTCTGGATGAGGGAGATGGAGGAGGCTGAGAGCTGCTCCTGCTGCTGAGGCTTGATGTGAGCTGAGTCCACACCAGATGTTCACTGAGCTGAAGTCCAGAAGCACAGGGACAACATCTGGACACACACGCACAGGCTCACAGAGCTGCACGGTAAATGATGTCTGATGCAACCAGCAACGCAGAACTGTCCCACTTATAGTAAGAAAAGAAAATCAATGGAAAGCCAAGAAAATTACAGAGTTCATTAGCTGATTGGTCTCCGAGTCCGCCTGGGCCTATGGCATCAACATAAATAAATGTAAATCTCATTTATTTTACTAATCACATTTTCATTATCCATGTATGGAAAATATTTGCTGTATGCATGGATAGATTACTGAAGAGGCCTACGGAGCACAGGCCCAGAGGGGCAGGGGCGCGATGGAGGCATATTTTGTTTAGTGTGATGTCGCGTTTAATAAAATATCTGTGTGGTTATCTGTGGTATTATTTATATCATTCTATTTTTTTTTAACATAAGTTAAATAAAGAAATAAAGTTCAAATCAAATCAAATCAAATCATCCACAATAGATGCAGGACAACCACAAAGATACTTAAAATAACTCAAAATAATGAAAATTAACCCGAAAGACACACAAAAATGACTATAAAGAGATGCAAAATGATTACAAAGAATCACAAGAATACCACAGAGACTCAAAACATTCACAATAACATGCAAAACCACCACAAAGAGACTTCAAACAACCATAAAGACATGCAAAACAACCACAGACAAGCAAAACACCCACAAAGAGACACAAAAGTTACTACAAATAGATGCAAAATGACTTCAAAGAAACACACGAATATCACGGACTCAAAACATCCAGAATAAAAACGGCAAATGTAAGATCACAGAGAATTATGCAGCTTTAAAGAGACCCAAACCAACCACAAAGCTGCTCAAAGCAAACACAAAGAAACGAAAAAAATCAAACAGTGCGATAAGAATCCAACAACCTCAAAGAGACACACACACAAAAAAAACACTAAATAAGGCAAAACAACCACAAAGTGACTGAAAAAAACCAACCTGAACAACAAGAAAACAATATTTAAACAAAGTTAGAAACAAAGTTTAAGAGATTCAAAATGACGATGATGCAAAACAACCACAAAGAGCGACAAAAACAACCAAAATGCGGCGCAAAACGACCTCTAAGAAATGCAAAATAACTACAAAGAGATTCAAAATGACTTAAATGCAAATTTCTCTGCACAGTTGGAAAAGCTGGGACCTCTAAATTACTTCCTACTGTTTCTGTTTATGTAACTCAATTTATAATAATAATAATAATAATAATAAAAAAAAGCTTTATTTTTGGTTCTTTTAGTTGTTTAGTGAACTTAAAAACCAACAACAAAAAAGCAAATAATAACCACAGAAAGACTCAAAATGACCATAAAAAGACATAAAACATCTGAAAAGATACAGAAAAACACTGAACTGATACTCTGCTTTATTTCACTGCCTCAGTTATACTTTTAATCCTGACTTTAACTTTCCTTCCAGACATGCATTGCAAGAATCGAGTTTCACATTTTCCAATCTGGTAGGCATTGCATTTGTTTATGAATTATTTATGAGCTGCAACTGAGAAGAGCAAGGTTGCTGCTGCAAATGTTTCGGGGCGCTGCTGCCGCTGTGGCGCTGCGTGTCCAGGAGGTGGCAGTGTAGAGCAGACAAAGCTCTCACCAAAATAATGTCAAGTCAACAGCAGCAAGTAGAGCCAATCATCTTTACTCTGTTACATCCTCATTTACATTAAATCCTCACATGCATGCTCATATTCACTTCAAGTAATTAAGAAGTTATTCCCCAAAGACAATATTTCATAGATCCTAAAGAAAACAAATGAGAAAAGGGTGAAATGATGATGATGAGAGCAGATATTTCAGGTTTGTGTTTATTAAGATAAAAGTATGTATTGTAATAATGAAGTTCTTCTAATTGTGTATCAAAGAGAGATCCAGGAGCACATTTATCTTTTCTCCATCCCGATTATGCATATTGAATTTATGAACATAATATTTTCTCACACTCGGCCTCCTCTGCACTGATGTAACAATGTAATGAATACACCGATGAATAATTAATCGCTCCGCAATTTGCCCACGACAGATTAAGTGGTGTATTTTCTCATAATCAAGATGCTCGCTGAACTGCAGCCTGCAGCCTCCTCCTGAAACAACCCTCCAAGTGCTCTCACATACATCACTGCAGATTCGCACACGTGTGCGCGTGCAACACATGCAACAACGAGACAACTGCAGATCCACACACAGGTCAAAGGGCAGCTGAAGCAACTGGAGCACAACAGCCTGTTTCCATCTCCAGGGACTGGATTATTCTCTTTTCTCTCTCGTTCTCTCTCTGCTCTCTGCCTTCACCTCCCCCTTGCTTTTCTACCACAAACAATTGCACAGACTGGGCTGTAAATCTATCTGAGAGAAGAAGTGGACATCATGTGGCTTTCCATTCTCTACTGGAAATACGGCGTTCATGTAAAACTAAGATAGGAAGACCCAAATATTTTTGAAATTGGTGCTTCATGACCAGAGAAAAAAGATGTTTTTATTCAAGCATTAGAAAACCTACAACTACCAGAATACAGTGCTCCGCACCAGACCGGTGACTGCTCCCACGGCACTGTAAAATCTGTCACTTTGGTTTTATTTAAAATATCCAGGAAACCAATTACATTGAAAAACGTATACGTTTCAGTTAGTCTTTATTTGTGTTTACTTTGTATCTAATTAAGTTTACTGAAGGTTCAGTCATATTTACTTGGTTTTGTTAAGTTGTTGCAACTTCTTGTCATTCAGTTTTTCCTTTTTGAGAATATTTGCTCAAAGATCATTGAAATCTATTCGAAATTGTAAAGTCTTACTTAAAAAAAATCGAGGAAACTGGTTGCTTAGAAAAATGTAAGTTAATATAATTCTTAATCAAGTTTAATCAAATCAATCTTTCTAAGTTTTAGCAACTTTAGTACGTTGACTGTGATGTATGTATCTGTGCTCTGTTGGTTGCAAACTAATCTATCGTATTTGTATTTTCTTAAACATGTCAACAACACAGAACTCACAGATCTCCTAACTTTATTATTTGCAAAATCCTCTTCGTGAAGTCAGACTAATGTGGTTTTCTGAAGTTGCTAACGCTTAGAAACAACAAGGTAGTTCCACTTGTCATTTTTAAGTTGCTTCACAAAAATTATGTAAATAAAAGAAAATTACAAATAAACTTCACATTTAGATAAAGACTGAACATAACTTAAGATTAAAAGTTTTACCTACTTAGCTTTTTCAAGGCAATCAGCTTCCTGGATTTTTTTTAAAACTCAGATCAACGATTTTACATCATGATGAGTGATCATGAACTTGTACTTGTATATGAGAAAATGGCGACCGGCTTGTGAGAAACAGTCTCATAGTACAGTTAAACAGTACACTAAAACATGTTTCTGAAAACATTTGTGGCAAGAAATAGGAAATGCAGTTACAGAATCTTATATTCGGTTTATATTTGTTCAGCACTGTTTAGTTTTGTCCTTTGCTGTTTTTTCAGCCTCCATTTTCACTATGCCTCTTTACAAACTCTCACTATTACAGCTAAACAGGGCACTAAAATGTGTTTGTAAAAACATTTTAGGTGAGACAATGACAGTATATTTCATCAGCACTGCCCAGTTTTACTGTCTGATCAGATTTCGGTCCAAGTTTGGGAGAAAGGTAGGTTTGTGTCTTGATCCAGCTGTATACTCTTTGTTCCTGCGGTCATGGGCAAAACGAAAATGCGAAAATAAAGCCTTTAGTTTAAGCAGCAGCCCTTAGAGCCAGCGGTACTTTGTCGGATGACGTGTTTTTGCATCATCTGTCAAAGTTCAATTCATTACCACATAATACCCCAATTGTTTTGATCCAAAAGTGGCTGAAAATCGGCAAAATTTGGCCGTATCTTAAAAAAACCTCGATTTCACAGCGATTTTTAAAAGCTTTTAATCATTCCTACATCTTCTTTTTTTGGAGAATGATGCAGCAGCTGTTTTGAGCTGACTTCCAATAATTCAGCGTATTTGCTTTCAGTCCCAGCCCTGCCATCGAGCGTCTGCCAAGGGGGAGCGAGCGATCAATCGATGGACCGACTCAACATACAAAAAGCGCCCCTGTCGAGCTCGAACATCTGAGGCAAATCCATATCTCATATTTTCTCCATTTTCATGCAGATGGAGGGGGGAGAGAGAGGGACGAGGGGGAGTAAGATGTCTCCGCTCTCCTGACATTGTTCCTATCCCCCCTGACAGTTTGATGTGATTGCATTGTCAGCCCTCGGAGTCTGCTGGTGCTGTAGTGCTCGTGGTTAGAGGGCTGGATGTGAAAAGGCTTGAGAAACAGTGTTCCTGGGCACAGATGTGGCATACATATTTCAGTAGTTGGAGACTACATATTTTAGAAGTTGCAAGCTTAGTGTCAACCCACAAGTGGATAGCCTAGTTTGGTGTATGGCTGGCATATTGCATCACTTTCTTGTGTTTTATTGTAGATCCAGCAAGCAAAACACACACACACACACACACACACATACACACACACACTAATGCTGGTGTCGGCATATCAATCTCCATCATGTCGAAAATCCTCAAAATGCAAAACAATATTGCTCGAGGTCAAGTCCTCATCAAAGTCAATCTAATTTCCTGCAACTCGGGGGGAAACTGACGGCTTGGCCCCCATGTTGCCATCGCAGCCATCAACCCCTCTCTGCATACGATCAGTCTGTTGCCATAGCAGCCCCGTGGAGCTTTCCTGCCAGTCAGTCTAGCAGAGAAGACGAGTGAACCAGCGGTGCCCCCATCCGGAGAGGCCCGCATGTCTTCATCTGTTGCCATGGCACCGTAATAGCGTTCTGGATAGATTTGGCATGGCAGGGAGTCAGTCCCTTTATCTTCCGACGCATTATATTGAGCCGAGCTTGCCTGTGTTCGGCACTCGCAACATGGTGAGCAGACAAAGGGAGCTGAAGGGGGAGAAGGTAGATGTCAAGATAGTGTATCTATATTGAGAGCGTCGCTGGGCTTAGATGTGCGGCATGCTCATGGGTTGCTAATTAGGCGGTAGATAGAGATGGTGTACGTTAGAGAGACGTGTCTGACAAGGTAACCTGGAGTGGACTCTCCAGCTGAGTCACTTTGTGTTAGAGTGAGTCGCTGTGTGCAGTCGTACAGTGCATTTGCAGTGATGATGTGTGAAAGCAACAAGGAAATCGGAGAGCTGGGCGAGCTCCACTTTTAAATGAAGTAGACAATGTTTTAAAAAAGGTGTTTAAAGGGTCAGTGGACACAAAAAAAGAAAACAGTGAGCAGTTTTGTTGGAGTTATTGTCCACCGGAGACAGAAATCTCCCTGTTGACATGTTGACAGTGTGTTCTGTGGATTATCCAGAGAAACTGGGTCACTGTTTTTGGAAAGAAATGTAGCTGTTTAATTTTTTAAATGTAAATTTACAATGCTTTGAGCACCACAAAAGAAATTACAGTCTCCTGTATTGTTCAGTCCCTCCAGGATTTCGCAGGCTGTGTTTGTGGTTGTTGCAGCCTGAAATGCCCGATTTCATGGCAGCTTAAAATTGCGATGCACATTGCAATATTTAGGGCCTGAGCACCAACGGCGCGAGGACCATATTGAAACTGAAGGAATTCTTCTTCTTATTGTTTTTTTGAACGAGTGAGACCCATTTTTAAGGGCCTTAACATACTTAAAAAGTCACCAAATTTTGCACAGACATCAAGGCTGGCGAAAAATTTGATATTTTTTACGGGTTACTTGTATAGGCTCAAAAAAATGGCTCAAGAGCGCCACCTAACAGACTTCAATGAAGGAGCCCCTCTGGCCTTTTTCATGTAGACATACAAAAATTTGGTGGTGTATGGAGCATCACAAGACAAACAAAACAGTCAGTGGCAGCCATACTCGAAACCCAACAGGAAGTCTCCCATCTTAAATTGAAAAATAATCTGTCGCCATTTTTTGCTATTTTTCAGATCAGGATTCAATAGTTTCAAGCATTTAAGCTATTGAATCCTGAGCAAATTAGTTTGATTTCTTTCAAACACATGGGAAAAAGGTAAGGAGCAACTTGGTTAGAAATGTTTTACTAATTGCAAGAAATTCTGAGATTTAGAAAATTATTTCAAACAAAGCCAGGGAAAATCTCTTAGGGAAAAAAGGGAACTTTCTTTCTTCTTTTTTACTAATTTCTTGCTAATTTTGGGTTCATTGCTTTTGTCGCACATTGCCTCCTTCCCATCAAAAGAAATCCAGCCAATTTGCTCATATTTCAAATGGTTATATTTTCTGAATTACGATTTTCCTCAGTATGCAGCCTTAGTACATATATTTAATAACTATGATTAATAGAGTAGAAAAATACAACATGTGCCCAGATTAATGTGACTTCCAGTATAAACCTCCACCTTCAGTGTTATTTCTGGATACAGATCATTTTATTTGTTGAACAGATACGGATAATATATGGAAAAAATTGACAGAAAGTTTTGTTTTATTATGTTTGTAAAAACTTGGGATGTCAGATAAGATGTAATCAGCTGTATTTTCTGATAATAATTCAGATGTTTCTCCTGCAATTTGCAATTTTTACTAAAAAAACAAACAAATAAATAAATCAACATAAGTAAACATGCCTGTGGGTTAAGAAGACATTTTATTTTATTATTTTTGGCAGTTAATATTTATTTTAAAATTTGTGGCAAGCTTTTTTTCCTTTAAAATGTTGTTTTTTCATTTTTTTTAAAATGAACTATTTTTTTAAAAAGTTGTTGATGTTTTTTTTCTTTAAACTAACTATTTTTTTAAAAAGTTGTTGATGTTTTTTTTCTATAATTTTTCCCCCTTTTTCTGTGATTTAAAAAACAGCAATTTTATTTCCCTCACAATTTTTTGTGATTTTTTTTCTTTTAAAATGTTTTGGGTATTTTTCTAAGACACTACACTTTCCGAAATGCGGCTCCGCCAAAATTTCTAAACTCGCCAAAATTATACCAGTTATAAAAGCCAGAGACTGTAAAAACAAGAAATTATCGTGAAATGTTTTAATTTCCGTCGGTCCTTGAACATATCATGTGGGACAAACACTTCATGCATTTTCTCCGAGTAACTCAAAGTCTGACTGAACACCAGTATGTTTTTTAGTTAAATATCTTAAAGTTTGTGTTTGTGTCTTGAAAATAAAGAAAAAGTATGTGCGCGCTCGTTGATTCAGCGCGAGTACCCCCTCAAACGGGCCCCGCCCCTTTGTGACGTGACGACGCGACCAACGGAAGTTTTGAAATGTCAAAGGTGGGAGCTGATTCTCTGTTTGTCTGTTTGCTTTGTCGCTGCTACTCGGTAAAAACGCCAAAAAAGTAAAGTCCAAAGTCCGTTTAAAATCAAGCAGAGGCAAAATAATCATCACCGACGCCAGTCCGGATCGTGTCTGGGGAACTTGTAGCGGTTGGATGTGTTTTATGTAGCGGCTAAGGTAGCTAACGTTAGCCGTGTGTTAGCTAACATGATGGAAAAAGTTCAAGTCGGACGCTTTGAAGTGCGCTAAAGCAGAGAGGAGAGGACATCGCCATGGACAGTTTTGGGAACATTTGTGCGTTTTCGTGTTCAACATTGGACATAGTGGACATTTCATACGGGCTCCAGTGGACTTGGTGTCATTTTTGCTGGATTGGATTCAAGCTAACAGCCGCCGGATGAAAACATGGTGGTAAGTTGTTCAGTGTTATTGTTTGTTTTGGTAAAGGTTAGTTACAGATGTTGATGCTGTCTGGTGATTCAGAAATGGTTGTTTATTGGTGCTTGTGTTTCGTGTTTGCTTGGTTATTGTGTTAACCCCTTAGGGACTGCTGGGTGCAAATAATGTGCTTGTCATTCTTATTTTTTGATAATTCTGGCTGTGTTTAAGCATTTTGGTACATTTTGGGAAGATTGTGTATGTTTGTATAATCTTGGTATTTCCAGCTGAGATCTAAACAGCAAATCTAAAATACGCTGTGTTAACAAAATGGATAAATTCATACAGTTAGGTGCAAAACAAATAAACAATTGAAACCCATTCAAACTGCAGTTTTTGATCCCACAGCCATTAAAGCATAAACACATGGCATTGTATTATTTCTGGGTGTCATTCTGGGCTTTTGCCTTGAAATTTGTTTGTTTTACTTTTTTCCACCTGATGACGTCTTTTTAACCATATTTTGCACATGGAGAAAATACATGCTGTTTCAACTAGGTGTACTGTCACAAAAATAATTGCTGGAAACCATTGTGATATTGGAGGCTGTGATAAACAACAACAATGATAAAGCTACTTTGCATGTGGGATAATAAAAATAATTACCGCGTGAACTTATTTTTAGGTTGGATATTGGACAGACATTTGCTCCCGATCCAGCAGTGTCGCCTTGAACGTCTGTTGGCAGTACAGGGTTTTCACTCAGGGACCATCAACAAATTACTTTGACACAAGGTTAATGTTATTTTCAATTTGACAGCTTCCAGGTCATGTGACTAAGAGAACCAAAATCGGTGCTGGATCATATAACTACACTGGTTGGTCAGGACACACCTCCTTTTATTGCATTTTAATACTCCTCATATTTGATATGAATTATATTTATACACACTGCACATTATACATATTGTGATTGAAATATTCATATATTTGCGCTACTTGTCTATTACTGTATTTCTTTTTAGTTTTACATCTAACATACTCAGCATATCATGCATACACAGGATTCACATCATGATATGCTGCATTTTCTGAGCCAATAGAGTACCTCATGGATTATGTTTTTCTGTAGCCCAAACTGGAAGATAACGTCACCCTGTTTCCCTCATCAAAAAGCCTATGGGATTTTTCCACTGGATTTAGGATCATTGCAGAAAATAAGCTCTGTGGTAAACAAATGTTTATGCTCCATGTTGTGTTCAGCAAGATAATCATCACAAATAAACACCACCTTCAGGATTTTTGAAGCCTAAATGCAGTCACCAGAAATAGAAACCTATTGCTAGGCTATAAATAAACTACACTGCAGTCGAGTGCACAGCTGATAGCTATATGGTTTGTTTACATGAAATGGCAGAAGTTCATATTTGTTTTCCTTTGGGACATGATGTCATTATATTCACTCAGGATTGGCAGCTGAGATTTGTGGGACACTTGCTAAAAAATTGGTAAACTGGTCCTCTCCGGTGTTTGGCTTGATACCAAACCAGTTGGAAAGTTTTTACACTGGCCAGAGCCTAATCTCTAGCAGCTGTAAGTTTTCATCTTGTAGACTGTTTTACCCAAAAGATGACAAATATGAGGCAAAAATGAAAATAGTCAATTTTCCTTTCAGCTCTCTACCTCTTTATAGAAGAGAAAATACTTTAATTAATTAAAACTTGTGTTTTAATTCATACTGAACTCAACATTCAAGGTACATTACATAACTGTTCACCTTGAGATGAAAGGTGTTGTGTTTTGCAAGTCCTTATTTTACTGCTCTGAAAGTTCATATCCAGCCAATCAAGAGGACACTTTGCAACCGTACAGAGAATATTCTCTGCTGTAGAGCCTTACTGCCTGTGCGTCACGTACAGGACTTTGCTTGCAGTTAAATGATGCCATTGTTGGGACCAAATCCATGGCTCCCACCACCATTTGGTAACCTCACTGTGAGGACAAAGAGGTTCAGCTTAGTGACTCATGTTTGGCTCCTCTGATCCTTTTCCAGACTGACTCTGCTGCTGCTGCTTGTCCTCTCAGAGTAGGAAAAGAGCTACATGTAGGTGGTAAAACTGGGCAGCGTGGAGTTTTGTCATGCCACAGGAGCAGCTTCTTTAAAGCCTGAAACTTATTACAACCATCTACATGCAAAGCTTGGACTGTATAAATAATGGATGTAACTACTGTGACGTCACCCATTGCTTTGTTGACTGCTGCTTTGAAGCCTCTTTGAATTTGGCATTTTGACTGTAATAGCTTGGAGCCATAAGTGATCATATTTGGACAAGAGGGTGAAGCTGTGGAGGAGCAAGGGGCGATCTGACTCACAGATTGTAGCGTCGCCCAGCAGAAAGCCTGTCACTGCCCTTAAATATGCATAACTTTGCATAATCAAATGTTGTCATGAAAACGAAAAGTAGCTATAGAGTCAAAACAGTTTTTGCACCAGGCTGTAGAGATGTTTATTTCTGCTGTAAAGTTGGACATTTTAATGTGGGCGTCTATGGGGATTAACTCTGTTTTGGAGCCATCCTTCTGCAGTTTCTGGCACTTCCACATTGGCTTGCTTGCTGTCTGGTTTATAGTTTGGTCGCACCTCTAGTGGCCATATTAATTATAATGGGCAAAAGATCATCGTAAATCTGCAAAATAAAGTCGACATTAAAGTGAGTCTCCATCTACTACTGCTATCTGAATACTACGAGTCGAGCACATCAACAACTGCCCTTTCATCAGGTGCCATGTAACAACTGCAGAAGGACTGAGATTGTTTCATATATTAATTTGAGGAACATTAAACTCTGCTCATTGCTCCAGGAGCTGATGTTTTTGCGAGCCACCATTTTTTGTCTCTTCCGTGAAACAGAAGCTTTAGTGACAAATTAAACCCATGCTTCATGCATGTCATAATTCATGTCTGTTTCCTCTGCACTTTGTTGCATTTTGTTTTTATTGACACATCAGCCTTTCCACCTCAGCCAAGTATAGAAACATTTTGTGATTTTTTTGACATTTTTTGTCAAATATCAAGCTTAGATTGACGATTTAACTGCCCCCACCTGACACACTGTTCACCAGCAGTCAACGTCTGACATAGAAAGCAAACCTCAGCATCTTCCAGGCCCTCAAGGGAGGAAAATGGCCTGAAATCTTTGTTTCAGCCCACGCATGTCTTCAGACCCCCTAGAGTGTTTCTTTAGTCGAAAGCTGCTCTCCGCTTTCCCGGCCTTCCATCTGATCTCGATCCTCATGCACAGCCGTCCATCATCAGGACCTGCGGGGCTCAATCCTGCACATCCTTCTATCAAATGTATGTGTCAGCAATCTATTCTTATCATGTCAGGCTGTGCGGGGAGGTCCGTGCAGGCCACTCTGCCTTGCAGCATTTCTTTCCAGATGTAAGGATGCAACATCTGGAATTACATTCAGTGGGAGCTGGCTTCAGGAAGTCCTCATTCTGCAAGGAGCTGTTTAAGCCCTTCAGACAAATCTCTCAGCAGTGGATAAACTGCAGCAGCAGAACTGATCTCCTTTAGCTGAGAACAAATAGATGAAGCTGCACGGGCAGCACTGACAAATGAGCGGAAAGTGTTGTACTGCGATTCAAAACAGACGAAGCTGATGTGCCGGTCAGATTTAGCTGTTAACAGTATGAACTGATTGATTTATCCAGCCTTGTGTCAAGGGTGCAGGCTGGTGGCTGTAATATAATGACACTTAAAGGCTTTTCTTGGCACACAGCGGGTCCTTCTGTGACAGCGGTGCATTATTTGAATGTGCACAGCATTTACAGGCTACACTTTTCTGTGAACTCCCTCATTAACAGACCCACGAACAGGACACTGTCCTTATTTCAGTCACACTGCATTTCAACAGAGCATCGTCAAGATGAGGTGTAAACGGGAATGAAATCGCTGCATAAATTTGCCGCTGAAGAATCTGTAGGATGTGAGTGATGCTATTGAGTTCGGCTTCAACAGAAATCCCTGTGAAACATTTCAGTCACCACGCCTTGAACAATTCTCGCTGCTTTGGATTACTCTGCGTCAGAATTTCTTCATCGTACCTCCAGTTCTACCTTGACAGATAAATTAGAAGAACAGTGCAAACCTCTGCAAAGAGTAAAAAATGTACGTCCATGTTGTCATTGAATGAACATCCGCCCGTATGTACTACATCATACGTCATCAAATGTCACTGGAGGATCTCAATGCTGATCGGCTATCGCGGTGCGAATCAGTCGCGGAAGTTCAGACTTTTCAACTCTTGCAAAAACGCACAACTCGCTTCATTCAAGCCGCTTCAATTGCGTCTCTCACTTCTTTTGTGTCGCGTCAATCACACTGCCCGGTGTGAATTCGCATCAGTCCACATCTATGCATTGACTTTGAATGTAAACATGTTGTGCAAAGCATTCGCGCTGCGCCCACTGTGAACGCACAGTAACTCTTGGGATGGTCAAAATGCTGGCCCCAGATATCCAGAGGGCCCTCGAAGGTTCATAGCATTTCAGAGAAATATTTTGGCGCAGAGCCACAGAGTTATTTATAGACAAACAGTGAGATGCTAAAATCAATTCTCTCAGTGACAGGTAGCCAGTGTAAGGATTTTAGAGCGTCCTCCCTGAAAACAGCCGCGTGCTACGGCTGAAAAGGACTCAGTGAGAGCGGTGGAAGTTGCAGACTGAGCAGCCGTGTACTTCGTGTTCATTGGTTTTTATAAACATAAGATCAATTGATATGGTGAAGAGTTGACGGTGCACAACAAGAGCCGCTAAATGCATTAACATAAAGCAAAGTAAGAGCACATAAGCAACTGCCCGTGTCGATAATGTAGTTAAAACAAAAGAGCCGATCAGTCACCGTCCTGACACACTCCACTGCTCCGAGTGTGTTTCAGAGGAAAGTGATGAGTAGGCACTCTCACTGGACCGTTTGGTATCGGGCCAGTGTAAAGCCTGCTTTGTTGTTGTTGTATTTCTTTGCTTCCACCGACTCGTTTTTCTGTCTCCCACTCACGCTCACCAGAGCAGCAGAAGGTGATAACGGTAGCATGTCTGAGTGGTTTTACACAACATGTTGTGCTGCCCGCACTCATAATGTGACGAGTTTATCTTGGCAGCGCGAATTGTTTACTATAATGACCGGTGTTGTAACAAAATGTGTTTTTTTGGCTAGGTTTTGGTGAATTATGATAACAAGGATTACCAGGTCAGACATCTGGGTGTTATCGATGATACGGACCTTACATGCCACGGACACGTCACCAGCATAACAAAAACAATGCACTCATTGGCTGCAGTAATATTACAGTCAGTCAAAGCTTTTTCTCACAGGTAACTGCAGAGAAATTTGAATTTACCAATTGTCGGTTGAAGCACTGCGATGTTTTTCCTCAAAGGATGCCTTTGGTTTTTTTATAGCTCGAGCTGCTGGAATGCTTTACCAGATTGCATTCGATGTGGTGCTATATTAAAGCTGCTCTAATCCATATTTTTATATTAAAACTGGATCAAATGCCTAAGCATTTATGAAAGGGATAGCTCATGGTGATAAACCAACACAGATTTTATAACCCGACTCTGCAGTTTAGCTCAGCTCTGTGGAGTATTTCAGCATCTTTCAGATTATTGTCTAGGTTTTAAGGGTCACAACTGGTTTGGTTCACTCTAAGTGCTCTTATTACTTCTACATGCAGGCAGCTGTTTTCAGCAAGAGTTCTGACAAAAACCCACTGCATGCTACCGACCAAGCATCACGCAGCAAACCCTGTCTGCTAGAAATTACGTTTGCATGTCACTTAACTGCTTTCTTAAGTATGTTTCTGTTAATAACTTTGTATTATGTTCAGAGAAACGTTTCTCACAGGTAATAAAACATTACATTAATGTATGTACAAGCCGCACCAGGATGGTCTCCCAGACTTTCACCTGGAAACTGAAGTGTAACTTGTTGTAAGTTGTATGAACCCTGTATGTAAAAGACAGGTCTGAAACAGCAGACTGACACAGTTAGCGACCACAGCTGGTACATGGTTAAACATTTAGCAGCTCAAGAGCCAGATATTTCCCCACGGACCAATAACAGACACTAAATATTGAATTTGGATTTATCAGTTGGCCAGAAACATGACACCAAAAACATGTTAATAGTAATCAATTTGTATGGGACATAGCACTTTTCACACAAGTATGTGAATAAAACAGAAAAATCAATAAAAGCAGGAACTGAGGAAATGCTACCACAAGTGAAGAAACACCAGAGGCAATATGTAACCTATAAATAGAAAGATAGAAATAAAAAAATAAGTAAATAAAATTAAATCAAATGATAATAGTAATCATAAAGAATGTTTTTTTTTAAATTAAAAAGTAAAATACTCAAACTGTAAATGAAGGGCAAATGAATGGATAACAGCACAAAGTAAAATGATAAATAAATATTTAAAAAATAATAAAATTATATAAGAAGGAAGCAGGAAAACTGTGAAAAGGACTAAAATGTATAAATGAATAGTCAAGAGATTAGATAAAATTAGATTAAAAGCCAAAATAAAAAGGTTGGTCTTGAGTTTGCTTTGTTGGTGACACTCTGTATCTGCAGGATGTTAAAATATGCAGATCCATATCAACTTTATGTATGTCAGGGTTGTGTTTACAGCTCATTGCGCCGCCCCACGCCGCCGCCGCCAAAAAAAAATCAATTCATTCGGGTTTAACATTGTTTAAAAGCTCGCTGAAATAATTCCTGTTCTTTGATGTGCTTTCTTCTCTCCGAAGCACATCGACCTATTTAAGTTCTGCCTTCTTGCTCTTTGATCAAACTTTACTCTGCTTTGCTTTCTGTCTCTTCCTAACCATTATTTTGTTATTTATGTGCAATACCAAAGATTGACGACAAACCAGGTTGTGCATCAATGAGATCTTTGACCTCCACCTGAAGAGTGCGCTGAATCGCGATCACAAACATAACGTTGATGGTTAATTTGTTTTAGTATGACTGGTTTGTAGTTAAGAAAGGCCTGAATGTAGGTCAATAATCCAGTAAGTGGAATGATGAAACTGGATTTTCTCATCAGAGCACAACACTGACATGTCATTACTCAATTTATATCATTCAGTCTGCAGAGGAAAAATCCTCCGAATACACTCAGACAGTTAGGATTATCAACTGTCCTTCCAGCAGTAAAGGTTAATTAATACAAATGAGTCTGAGCCCTGCCAAGCCTTAATTCATCGGGAAATGCTGATTAAAATATTAGCATATAAAAAGATGAATGACCTCAAAGATGCTCCGGATAAAAGCAGTCAAAAGTGGTTGTGTTAGGTCGACCACCGGGATGAAACCCTTTTGAGTGGAAATACATTTTCAGGCAGTTGCTACACAACTGGGAAATGTTGTGATGGAGATAAGTGATTAATGTGCCAAATATATGCATTGAAAAAGATTTTTGGATGAAGAAGCAAATCTGTTTTTGGAGAGAATCCATGTTGTTAAATCTACAGCATATTTGACTCCCCAAAGCTGAAATAGGACAATGAAGTCCCAGCACTCACAACCATCGATCATTTAGTGATATTTTTGTGTCACTCAATCTGGTGACTCAGTGGAGCCTTTTAATATGATTAAAGAGTTTATCCAAAAGAAAAAGAAACACTCGGGGGAGTTTTCTGGTTGGTCTCCCTTCAAACCACCTGGTCTCCAAAACCACCTTACAAAAAGTTGAAGTAACACCATATGTGTCACACAACTGAAAATAGAAACAGGAGCAGAGCTGTGAGAAAGATAAACAGTCCACATTAGCCAAAAATCCACTGATAGGATTGTGCTGAAATGATGAACGACTTCCTTTGTTTATAGCCGGCAGGATTTTAAAGGAGCTGTAGGAAACATTCACAGCATTAATATAGCAGAAAACAACTATTCGCTGTGTAAAGGTTAAAGCGGAGTGATGCCGTTCTGACCACGCAGCAACCTCTGGGTGAAAAATGGAGCCAGTTGGCAGGTTTTCATTAATCCCCAAATTCTGCACATTGCGTTTGCAAATATAGAATACGTCTAATGGAAACACGTAAATTAAAAAAAAAACAAACTCAAATTAATCGTGAAAAAGCTTTAGCGCTCGCATGAGGTGGTATTTCAGGTGATTTGAAAATGCCACCTTTCACAAAACTGCATTGGAAACATTTCACTATTATAGGTCACATGATGTTATGGCTATGTGTTTTTCGGTAGGAACTGGCTCTCTAATGATGCAGCAGGCGCTACAAGAGGCATTACTGCATCACATAACTCTTCAAAAGTTGAGCGGATCATCCGACTAAAAATCTCTTTTAGACTTTCCAATTGTTATCAGCTGGATAGCTTCAATCTAGATTGTGAAATGACTCATTTTGCGGGGTTTTGATGTTCACTAAAAATGATCCACTGATTTACAGATGTCTCTTTCCTAATGTAAGTCTGTGGGGAAAAAAAAGTCTTTCTGGGCCCGACGGACCCAAACAGTTCAATTACACTTACAGTCAATATGTAAAATTTACGTCAGAGCCTGACACACTTCCTGGGGGCTTGTTGAGAACCACATGCAGACAATCTGAATCTGCATCTGAAAGCTTTACGCAGCTCCTTTAAGACTCTTAAGCGAAATCACAAAGCACTGATTGCCGCCATTGAGCACCATGAATCACGTATTACTTGCAGTGGCCATCTGCCCCGTCTCAAGAGCTGATTCACAAAAGATATTGTGCCAACGAAATTATAGGACAAACACGCCCACAAGTTTTGCAGCTGAGTGCAGTTATCCATGCTGCAACGTATTAATGTCACTTTTGTGCCAAGATTGCAGTGGGCAGAAAAATGGCAGATAGAAAAAGACATTTTCAGGCTGTTTGTAAAGTCTGGGCATGACACCCCTTATGGATGGATGGATGGATGGATGGATGGATGGATGGATGGATTTTTTAAATGATAAAATGGCACTCACAAAAGTGGTTGATAGTTATACAAAAAAATTGAATTAATTGATTAAAATTAGCAAGAAGAAATTGCATCTTATATGTTTGAAAAGGAGTAGGAGAAACGAGAAACTTATTATTTCTCTTAGCTAATCACTTAATTAATTTGTGAACTTCATCTCTAACATATACACACACACATATTTACACACATAGACTTACAGACATGCAAACACACACATATCCATATATACACATGTGCATATAGTATATGCACCAGTGAATTCATACATATACACATGAACATGCATATTCATATATATCAAACATAACAGTTTAGTTTAGAAGTCTTTAATGTCCCCGAGGGGCAATTTGGTTTACAACACTAGTCAGTACGACCAACACACATCATCATAAATAATACAATAGTAAAACACATTATACATGCACAGGAAGTCATCATAAGTTAACGAGTTCATCAGTCCTTGTTTAGTGCGGGGCAGCTTGGTCTACAGTTTGTTCAAGAATCCAATAGCCGAAGGAACAAATGATCTCAAGCATCTGTTTGAATAGTGTACCTCCTCCCTGATGGACGGAGCCAAAACTCTGCATGGAGAGGATGATGAGGGTCTGCCAAGATGGCCTTTGCCCTCCGAGTGGCTCTGACTTGATAAATGTGGCCAAGATCATTCAAATCAGTGCCGATGATTTTTTGACAGAGCTTAACAGCATTTCCCAGTCTCATTTTGTTAACCATACTGAGGCTGCCAAACCAACAGATCAATGCAAAAGTTAAAATATGCATACATACTTACATACGTGCATGCACCTCCAGGCAACCAAACACACAATTTACAGTTTATAAAGAGTAATTCAAGTTGTATGTATAATGCGGATGTCATACTATGTCATAGAGAGATGAGAGTCTTCAAAGTCTTTCCTCATCCTTATACTTCTTTAAAACAATGTTTTTGTGCATCTTCTTAAAACGAGTAATGCTTGTGCATGGCTTGACTTCTTCGTTTAGCTCATTCCACATTTTAAATGGGCTTCAGTTACCACCAGCTCTCTGAAGACGCTAATCATTTCACTGTTACTGCATGTCTCACCACTGATCTTTGTGAATAGGACTGCTCTTGCAATGAGGCATAGTAAGAAACCAATTTTGTGCCAAATGCATGCATATTACCTCATTTAAATATGCACAAATAGCACAGGCACACCAAGACGTGTTTTCATGGCAGCACAGTTAGGGGTGCATCCCACCCTTTGCGAATGCTTTGAGCAGTACACAGTTTCTTTTTGTCTTATTTGTGCAGGTTTAGCAGCCACAAAAGCCGCACAATCCTTTTGTTAATTCTGCCATCTGTGCTCTTGTGTTTCTTCTTTGTATTTCCAGACAAAATGTTCTTGTTTTCTCTTCAACTTGTTGTGAGACAACAATGGAGAGATATTCAGTGTTGTGTTCATTCATTAATCAAGCAGCAATTTAGCCACTAAGCATCCAGAAAAATGTCAATATTTTTGCTTCCTCACCCTGCAGCCGTCTGACTGTTCTGAGAAGCAGTGATGTAACTGAAGGTCATGCAGCGGATGCCAAGTTACCACATTCTTTCCACTTGGTTTACCTGCTCAGGTAATATCATGTGACTGCTGCCGTATCCATGGCGATGAACCCCTGCAGATGCCCTCGACCCGGGCTCCTGTGACGGGCTGATTAGCATGCATGGATGAGGCCTGAGCTCTTCCCTGATTGGTCCTGTCAGCTCCTGGCATGGGCTCTGGCTCACCCCTGCAGAAGACCCAGCTGGCTGTATGCCCTCCTCCCATCATGCTCACGCCTGCTGAATTCCACATGATTGGACTCGTCCTCCAGGATCTGGAGACCATGCTCCTGTACAGTGAATGTCAGTGCCAGAATGTCTCCCCAAATCACATGCAATGATGGGATCTTTCTAAGTCTCAAAATCTGCAGCCAAAAGATGTTTTCCTGGACATTTGGCCTCGCTATAAAAACTGACAGCATCTAGTGTCATCATATTTCCTCTGCTCTGTCAGGGTGAGCTCTTTTCATCATTCCCCATATCCTTTGCCTTTCTGCAAGTCACCCCTTTTGAGGGTGGGCGACTTACAAAGACGTCAGCTGAAAAAATATTCTATGTACAAACCCGTCAGCTGTCACTTCTGCCCTCTCATTTGATACTCCGCTGCCTCTGTCCCAGCCCTCCAGCCCAGATAAAAAGAGCCCTCTTCTAAGGTGTTCGTGAGGCATTATAAAACGGTTGCCATGGATACCCAGTCTGAACAGGCTCCACATACAGGCAGCAGAAGAGGAAATGACAGATGCAATATTTCACATTTTTTTAGAGAAACTGCTTTTTCCTCTCGTCAGCGCACAAGCTGATGGACAGTTGTGTTAAAAATGCCAAAGATCAGGACCCTAAAAATAGGTCTGTAAGGCTATTTATTGTGGTCCGCAAAGCTGTATTGGCGGGACTATTTGCTTCTTGCTCCACCGAGGTGGGTTGAATGGTATTTTCCGCCTCATTTGGTCTTTGTTGTTTCTCCCTGAAGAGATGACCTATATTATCTAGGATGGGAGATCAAAGAAGCTTTCTTACTGAGATCCCATGAAGCTTGCATCTTGCGAGCCCAGAGTATCGCCTCTGATTGCGCAACTGCCTCGCTGCACTACAAAATGTGGCCATGAAACTAAACAGTGGAAAAAACAGCTTCTTTGTAGCTGCTCAGCCTACAGGATTCATGATCCTGCAGTTTAGGAGGAAAGGAGCTTTTGATGTTGAGGATTGTAATTACAGTCTTTTCTTGAGATAATGCACACTCTGCTCATTGTTTTTTATTTTCCTCATCATGAGCAGCTTCAGAGGACAAAAAAGAGGGTTTTTACTCTTTTCTTTTTGGCAAACTTTGGCACAGCTCAGTACAGTCTTAAGAGAGGTGTCAGAGTTCTTCATGTAGGCTAATCTTCTATCAGTGACACTCAACTTATGGCTCGTGGGCCGAATCGGTGGCCTCCCAACCATTATTTAATGAGAATAAAAATAAATTGATTCACATTTGAAATTGTTTTTGTACTTTTAGTATACATAAGGTGCCAGAGTGCATGAAACAGCATGACAAAGCCCTTAATGTCCTGAAATCCTAGAAATGTCCTAAAATCCCCAAAAATGTCCAAAAAGCCTAGAAATATCCTAAAATCCCTGAAACCTCCTAAAATCCTAGAAGTGTTCTAAATACCCCCCGAACATCCTAAAATCCCTGAAACATCCTAAAATCCTAGAAACTGTTCTAAATCCCCCAAAACATCTTAAAATCCTTGAAATGTTCTTAAATCCTAGAAACATCCTAAATTCTCCAAAATGTCCTAAAATCCTCTAAATGTCATAAATCCCCTAAAAACGTGTAAAATCCCAGAAACATCCTAAAATGTCCTGAAATCCTAGAAATGTCCTAAAATCCTGGAAATGTCCCGAAATCCTAGAAGTATCCTAAAATGCTGGATGTCCGAAAATCCTAGAAACATGTATGGAGCTTTGACTGGCCCCTGGCCTCTTGTCATTTTCCAAATGTGGTCCCCGAGTGTCCCGTCATCACTGGACTGTATTACCTCCATATTTTACCCGTGAATTCCCATTAGTGTTATCAGCTGATGATATGTGAGCTAATGCTGGCCGCTATTTCCGGTCCTCGGTTGCCTATTCATCAGCCATTTATACTGTGAAAAACGAAACAAGGTCACCAGTGGGAGCTGGCTACCTGCTGGGAGCAAGTCTTCACCTGCTGCTTTCCCCTCCCACTCACACGCACTCTTTCTCCTTCGTAACTCAGCTACTGGTCCCTGTGTCTCTATACTGGGTGTCTCGTTCCATTTCCAGTGCCCCGTTTGATGTCAGAGACGCATGGCTGCCGAACATAGAAACCAGAAATACCCATATGTCTCCATGACCTGCATCAGTCGCTGCGCTGTCGCGCATCTCATTAGCCACAACCAGAAGCTGCAGATGGACCCTAACGGCCATTCATCAAAAGAAGGTCTTCTCCCAACAGTACCTGAGCACACAATGGTGCACATGATGGTTACGGTGGGAAACTGGTGTGATTTATGAGAAGGGCCATTCATTCAGTGTTTGAGCTGCCATTGTGCAAGATAATGAACATGGTGTGGCTTCAATCCAACACTCAAGGTCAACGCTGATGTTGTTTTTAATTATTATTAATTACATTGCAAAGAAGGATACTTTATTTACAGTTATTTCTTCTTGGCCCTATTTTATTGCATCAGCTGTGATTTATACATGTGGATGTTGGGAGTGTGATAGTGGGATCCTTTGGGGAATTCGTAGTGTTCTAACAGAAAATCCAGGTTATGAAATATATCAGGAATAAAAATGGAGTGTATTCTTAAAGGTGCTGTTTGTATCTCTGGAGAAAGATAGCTGACTGTTAAGTTTCACGACATTGCGGGAAATATTGATGCTTTCGGTTGATAGTCGCATTGAACCAGGCCCTCAAGAAGTTCACCGGACTTTGAAGCCAATTATCCAATTTTATATTGCGCAAAACTGCAATGGAAGCACTTTTTTGCTTTTATAGGTCACATGATGCACAACAAAGAGTCACATGACATTCTTGGGCATGATGCAGCAGGCGCTACAAGAGGTGTCATTGCATCGCAGAACTCTTCAAAAGTTGAGCGGATTATCTGGAAGTTTTGAATCCACAATTTGTCTGTGAAATCGTGGACTATCACCTCCCAGAAATCCCTCAGACGTGGCAGCTTCCATGTATAAGGGGCTTACCTTTCCATTATCGCTCACATAACACGCCTATGTCGTTCGATTGGAAATAGCGACAGCTAGTGCGGTGGCTGCAATATAAATAAACCTGCTGATGTTTTGAACATTTATCGCCATGCTTCTTGGAGTGTTAACACAAAAGGAGAAGTTGCGCAACGTGGAAATGCAGTCATCTTGCAAATTTGTGTCATTGACATTTCAAAAATATCACTTATTTTTTGTACAAATCTGTAATGGAAACCCGCTTTATGATCCCTTATCCGGCGCAGTCGTTAAGTGTACGTTCCACCGTTTTTAAGTTGTCATTAAAAATCTGCAGAAGCCGTGAGTTAGTGTAAACTCCCAGCATTTTCAGAGTCTTTGAGGATTGTGAAAGTCATGTAGTGTATATCCAGCTTTGCATACTGCAGACGAGGTAGAAGTTGTAAAGTATTGAGAGACAGACCAATGCTTTTGGCCTTTTCATTGGATTTATAGGAAAATAAAGAATAATGGCAGCCTCATTCTGAGTGCACTCATTCAACAGGGGACAGATTCTTTGCTCCTTCACAACTCAGACCAGAGTCGTTGTTTCCACTTTATCTGATGGCCCATCAACTCCCTGAAATCTGTAAAAGCTCGCAGCTACTGTGCCTTCATTTCTAAGGCCTCACAAGGCGGCACCGCTTTTCTGTCTGCTACTGCAAAGCCCTCTGACTCCTCCAGCAAATAAAGCTGTAATGATGACAACGTGTCCCAGAGGGAGTTGATCTCTCGCTGAGCCCACATCCTAAGTTTCCACATCCCCAATTAGCCAGTACAGCCCAAGCTTAAGAAACGAAATGAACCCCCCGCAGTTCCTGATACCACTTCAAATACTTTATTTCTCTAACTGTTAACCAGCACATTGCTCACAGAAAGAGTGTCAAGTAAAGGAAGCCAGAGGACAAAGTGAGTGTCTTTTTCTGCTCTCCGGCTGTGCGGATAGATTTCAGGAGAAGATCCACAGGAACTATTTTTGACACTACAGTACATGTGAGCCCGACCACGGTGCACCGTCACCTGGGAGCCTGGCTGTGTGAGCGATGATCCATTTTCTGATAAGCATCGGAAAATGGTATAGAAGCCGAACTGTGTATAGAAGACACATCATTCAAGGCGGACAGAATGGGTGAGTGGTGTCTTAAATAACCGTGACAGATATGATATGATCACTGGGGATTAGATTGAATTATTGAATTACTGCTGCAGTGTGGATGAGAATGCCCCTCCCAAAGATGAAAGACTCAGTATTAGGAGAGTGTGACATAATGAAACTCTCAGAATCTCTCCAGCCGGCTCCTTCTCCGACTTTGCCCGTTTTCCCTTTCTTTCTCTTTCTGTGACTGAGAATACCCACTTCATCACCTCACTGTACGTGAGTTTAATTACCTGGGGATGTCTTGATAAGAAATGATTAAGTATGTGAGGGTAAAGTCATTGGAAAGTCTGCAGAAATTAATGTAAATCTTTTGCAGCTCCTGCAGTCTGATACTCTTTCACCTGTAGGTCACGGAAACTAGACTTCCCGATGAGTTAGCTATAATGTGAATATCAATCAATAGCAGCATCTTTGCCAACAACCTGATTATTTCTCTGCTGCTCTACATAGTGTAAAAACTAATGAAGTTTTTCCCTTCTCTTTAATATATTAAATTCATTAAGCAGTGCAGGTGCCGGCAAGTCTTTGGCACAGAGCACATTACTGTCTACAAGGGAGGGAGCGAACAGGGAGTCTTGTTTTCTGGGTGACAAAGTGAAATATCGAGGAAGTAGATAATATATCAGGCCAAACTTGTCGGAAATGTGGGAGCATGTTGTCAAACTGCTTCGTGATTGAAATCAAGAGTTGCTGAAATCTCTTGAATATGATTTGGGTTTGATGTGCAGATGATGTGACTAAGAATATTAATTTGTGGGGTTTCCCATGTGCATACAACTTTAATTCCAAGAAAGTCTAATATTAGGCAGTAATTATAATATATATTTGGGGGACACATCACCTGCAATATTCAAATATGCTCTAATAAAACCGCAACAGTAGCTGTTGCTGGACTGCTGCAGATAGATGCTATCAGTGTCCAACACTGTTTTGTTTCTCTATTTTATTCCTTTTAAAAGTATTAAAAGTGGAAACTAGACTCAACTTTCTTGTTCCCAACATGTTAAATACCATTGCTCAGTCAGAGGCCCTAAAAGTCAAATTCTGGCACTCTAGGTACGCCTCAGGCATCAGTTTTGGACATTCAGGGATGGCGTGTCAATTTATCTTTTTTTACATGCAATGTCTCTTTTTGAAATAAACTTCCGTTTTCACCAGAAATTTACTTACGATATAAGCAACAAACTTCATTTTTAGATTTAGGTAATAAAAGCATCTGGACAGGTATAGCAAACATTCTCACTTTTTTTACTGTGGCATTTGCTCAAAGTGTCAAAAAATGTGTCTCATATCGCTGCTAAAGGCTCTGTGCATCAGTTTCTGACACCATAGGCCACTAAGCAAGTTTAATGTAGGCTATGTAAACTGTTATAGTTTTTGTGAAGTGTTGATATGTCAAAAAAAGTCACAAAAAAGACATAGTTTGATCACTTTACTGTGAGGCCCTCAATCATATGCTGGTTACCCTAAATGAAACTTTGTCATCAGTACTTGAGAGCCCTGATCTAAGATTTTTGATTCGTAATGCTATGAAAAAGTATTTTTAGCTGTTGATTTTAAAAAAAAAAAGACTGCCCTCGAGGGTCAGATTGCAGGAAGTGAAATGGCCCCCAAAATGTTAAGTGGGTGATTACAGCTCTCTAATAAATAGCATTTTTGGCACTGAGCTTCTCATCCACAGTCACTTAAAATGAGTAAGTGTACTTATGTGGAGCTTCCACCTGCGCAACCACTATAGGCCTAAATTCAGCAAAGTCCATATCATGGATTTTTTTTTTTTTTTTTACAGACAGTTAAAGTAATCTCAGTCAATGATTTTTTAATAGTGTCTGCCGCCTTTCTCAGAACAACATATTTTGGAATACTTGTTCGCCTCAACAGAGTTTTAAGACGTATTAAGTCCCTGTCAGAAGCTCAGAAACATCTGTTGTGTGTCAGTATCTTCCTATATTGCACGAGCTTAGAGCTATACTGAAAGCTGCTCCAGACCTCCAGACCCACACACAGCACCCGTTAACACCACGGATTAAAGACAGCTCTTTAAACCCCCCCGGATTATTCCCCTTGTCCGTGTATACTTTGACTCCAAACTGCGGCAAACACGTTGGAGTTTTTCCTCTGTTCCTTTTCCTCTAATTTATGCTGTAAACAAAACACATTTCTGGGTCATAAATTCGCAGTCAGCTCTCTGGAGCATCAGCTTTGTAATTCATGCCCCTCCACCCTCCCTACCTCCACCAACCCTCCCGCCTAGTGTATAGCTGCTGCTGCCTCTGTCTCCAGTCACTGAAACACATCTGGACTCTGTCATATTTCATTTTGCTAAACATGCAGCATACAAGCAATTATGGCAATGCAAACCAAGGGGGAAAGGTAGGAACAGGGAGGCACGTGATGTAAGAGATGATGAATTTGCTTTATTCAAATTTGCCTTTCTCAGCCCACATTAAATGTATGTGTAATTTTACACACACTAGGTTATTCATGCATTCTATGTTCCACCTTTTTATCAGAGGTATGCACATGCAAATAAGTGTGCAATCTCAATTTCCAGAGCACTGTGCAACAATAATGGATAAAAAAAATACAACTGGCATCTGTACAATAGACAGTCAGTTTTAATTCTGCAGGTTGCTGGTTTTTCATTCCACACATGTAAGATTTATTTATTTATTTTTTGAGGAAAAAAATCTTGGAGTCTAACATACAGTATGATAAATGTCCTCAGCAGCCCTCATTTTTCACGTTGCCCAATAATCACCAATGGAAATGCAGTTGGCCCGCCCCTGCCGGTCTATTGTGAGTCCGCGTTCAACTGGAAACCACTCTTCCAGACTCGGTACCAAAGTGGCGCACCACGACATGCACGGCTGAACGACAGGAGTGCGCCTTTGAAGATGCTTGATTGTCAAGGCACAATTTCTGGTAAGAGACTCGCTGTTTTTACGCTTTTCCCCCTTTTTAATCACATCCTACGTCTTTGCCTCCTGCTGGATATCCGTGCATCTTTTGTGTTATTCTACATTGACTCCTTACAGGCTGTGTCGAGGTAAAGCAGGGTTTAGGAAGTCTTTTTTTAAATTGTGTAACGGAGAGGTTTAGTTGGGGAGTGTTTTTGATCTGGAATAAATCGACGGACAAGAGTTTTGATGTCAGGGAGGCGTTGGATCAATGCGCACTCCAGCACGTTTACTTTTAACGTTTAAATTGTGTCATTTTGTTGCATGTCTTTGATATTTAATACATTATTTTTAAGATCTCGAGTAAAAATTGGAGTGGAAGGAGAAAATAGCAATATTCTAAAGATGGATGTTGAACTTTTTAACGGCTCTGATGTTGCAGTTAAATAAAAGAGATCGTGCGTTTAAATAAATATAGACTGCAAATATTAGCCCTCGTAGTTGTTGCGTTAGTTATGAAAGCATGGGCTTCGTCAGGCCGTGGATGAGGTGTGGATGTTTGTCATCTGTCTACACCTTGCGAGCCCAAAAAATACACTGTTTGGCTTTGTGCTTGGAGCGAGATGCGTCGTTGTGCGTCGCCTTGGCTCTGGACATTTTCAGGGTAGCACCTCCTCCTCCTCCTCTTCCTCCCTCCAAATCCAATCCAACCTTCCACAGCACCTCCGTATATTTGCTTCACGGGGCTTTTTCCAGCAGAAGGGAAACAGATGCGCCGTAATGTCAACAGTCGATTACTCATGCAACATTGCGCGAAAATATGCGCCCCCGCAGCTTGGACGGGAGTGAGCGCGAACACACCGGCCTCCATCTCCATCTCCATTCCTGCCAGACAAGGCAGCTTTTAGGGAGTACTAGTTGGCAGCTGCTTCCTGTTCAGCACCGCAGACAGAGACTACAGTGTCCACACCCACTTCAGGTCCACGTTTGCTGCCCTTCTCCTTTCCAAACATAGAGAGAGGTCCGCCTACGCGTTATCAGTTTTAGTGCAGGTTGACTTGCTCTCGCCCGGGAGGCATTTGAGTGCTCATTGGATGCGAAATCCTGGAAAAAAAAGTCGCCATAAACAGCAGCTGAGTACCGGTGTGCTGTTTGCTGAAGCTCAGGTGCAGAACTCAGTGTTCTACTTGGAACCGCCTGTAATAATCATAAAGGGATGTCAAAGAACCTCCATCATCGTTATTTCGGACTCTTTAAGGCTGAGAGACCCAGTGCAACCTTTGAAAACCTCTTATTAATTGCTGCTCTGAAAGGAATTTGTGGAATAAGTTATTCATGAAGCCCTAAGTCATACACAATTAGGCGTGATTAGTCAAATTAAATACCTTGCACAATCCAGGAGGGGATGCTGGTCTAATTAATCAGCCTTATCCTGCCATTATCATTCACCACATGTGGCTGGAGCTCATCGGCAGATGTGTGGCTTCATCGCACTTTGGACTCCAGAATGCACACCTACTACTGAGAGTAAACAAATGACTAATAGCTCACATTTGCCTTTTGTGATGTGCTGCATGTGTGAACGACGCCGTCATGTCGACGCACAGCCGCGCTCGGTTGATGTGGTCTGAGCAGGAGGGAGAGTGTTGGGAGGAGAGTGTTAGTCGGAGAGGTTGGAGAGTAAAGGAAGCGGGAGTGAGGTGGAGAGAACATGCCTGCTGGCCTCCTGTCTGGACACATTACATTTTCATAGGCTGATATCACACCGGCACAGCTGAATATAGATAATAGCACTCCTTGTTCCCTGCTGTCAACTTGGGTATTTGTCTCTGTTTCACTTACATCATTGTATTTATAGATCCAGCAGCAGCAGCAGATGGATGTTATCTGTTGGTTTACTGACCATCTGATGACTAATGTTGCATCTGCCTTTGGTGCAAATTTAAAGGGATGCTTTGCCAATTTTTAACCAGCTTTGTGTCATAACAATCTGGGCAGTGTGTGTAAATGAACTGTGGTAAACTTCCCTCCGTCTAACCAGCGCCCAGATGTCCCCGCTCATCTCTCAGCCAAACCGTCATCCAGCGTATTTTCACTGGCTTTAGTGCTGCTGCTTGAACTGAAGATTGTTTTATCCACTTTGCCTGCCACCACGGACACAGATGCTGCGCCTCAGATTGGATACATCCATTAGTACACTCACACGCAGCTCACCGTATACACTATGTACTCACTTGACCAATTTTTGACAGGTTAGTGTTGTCTCAGATCAAACACAGCTGTTGTGCACTCACCACAAATGACTGTCACATGTAGTTTTGCAGTGGGATGCTGGTTTTAAGGTATACAGACTGCAGCATGACAATTGATGGTTATCATACCGTGTACATTTGCTTATGTACACTATAGGTAAAAAATGCAACCAGACCAAGAATCTCACCTTTATTTTTCTTATTTTCAAAAGGAAGACTTTCTACACAAGTTACTCAAGTTTAAATTACAAAAAAACAATCGTTGCAATCCTAAAAAAACCTTCCATTTTCATCTCTTTAAACATCAATGTAAAGGATAATAATAGTAATTTTGTCATACCGTATACCATAAAACTTTGACATTTTCCATCTTACGCCACAACCATTAGCTTATTATAAAAGGTATGATCGTGGAACGGTCTTGGAAAGGAAAGGAATGGTATTGGAAAGGTATTAACTGTGCCTGATAACTCGAAAGGTGAAAAACAGTGGCTGTTAATGTCTAAAAAGTGGGAAAACAATGAGGTCAGAGAGATTCGTACATTCCCCGAATCGAGGATGAGATCAACAGCCATATAACAGAGACAATAAATGATTGATAATGTCCTGCCATGTCATTGTTATTGTTTAAAAAGCTCTGCCGGGGGGTATGTTATATGTCACACCAGAGACCAGCGCTGCTGTGTTAAACGTCACGCCTCTTTCCTCTAAAATCGCACACTGGAGCTGCATGATGCCGCTGTTGTTTGGTTCTTTGTAAAAATGCAAAGGCGGCGCAAAGAAGGGACTTTGTCGAGTTATTTATAAAGCCCATTATCACAAAACACAGTTTGCCTCAGCGGGCTTTACAGCACACAGCATCCCTCTGTCCTTAGACCCTCACATAGCCTCAGGAAAAACTCCCCAAAAAAACAGAAACCTCAGGAAGAGCAGCTGAGGAGGGATCCCTCTTCCAGGACGGACAGACGTGCAATAGATGTCGTAAATAACAATTAAATTACAGTAATGACAAAAAAGAGAAAGAGAGAGGAGAAGAGATGCACAGCAATAACAGTAACAGTAGTCATATTACAATAGTGATAGGTGTAAAATGTCTAAAAGCACTCTGTGATAGCATATAACAGCCCTACAGCACGATCTCAGCAAGGCCAAAGCACTTGTAACGTCAATGCCTGATGATAAAATGTGCTGCTGTTCATTACTGCCAGACTGGAAATGTTAAACTATCATAGCAGAGGCTCAAAATTACCGTGTTTTATGAAAAAACACTGTACACCAGTCACAATCACAAAGACGAATAGGTTGACTTTATAACTTTATTAGTATTTAAACAACTTACTTACACATACAAATCTACCCATACCCCCTGCTTTAGAGAGAAGCTTTTTCTCAGTCTGGATGGTTCAGTCCACAGCTGACCGATGGTTTCATCCATCATGCTGACCGACACGATTGACTGTAACGAGATCATGTTCGTGCCAGGAAAAGAGTTAAAATGAGACGTGTGAACTAAACTGCCTATTGTAACTGTCACAGTGGTCAAACTATCGTACATTACGGCAATTTTGGAATCAGGGCACGATGGTCGTACATATACGATAATTATCGTACATCTGGCAACACTGCTGCTGTTAGCCAGCTAGCTGGATAACCAAAGCAGTGGTACCGAAGTATTACAGAATCAACCCAATGAACAAAAGTAATCCTTTCACAGCATTAGAGTGGTATTTAAAAAATACACAGGTTTACAGTATTTGTACAATGCTTTGGCATTTGGTAGTCGGTCAACGTTTTACAAGTTTGAAATGTGCTTGTGGTCCATATTAGTGCACCATCCAGGTACTCATAGTGCTCTGCATCTTGCCATACTTCTCAGAGTGAATGTACTTATGCGCTCGAAATAGCAGCTATAAGTAAAAAAGTATCTGATTTGAGACTCGGTGAAAAAGGCTCTCTCTGTCTCTCTCTCTTTTAAACTCAGATCAAACAGTGAAATTAGGCAGCTGATAAAATATGAACCAGGATTCTGTCATCGTGTTGTCTGTTTCTAAGTGTTTTTAGAAACATATTTTATATCACCGTGTAACTGTGATTTGGGAGTTTGTTATCAGCCTGCAAACATGACACGTTTCCTGTGTCGAAATGGTTAAGCTGACATTAAGCCATCCACGGCGGGTCCAGTGAATCGCAGTGCATTGTTGTTGCTGTGGTTGTAGAGGGGTTTTTGATGTGGTTTCTTTGCCTCTTGAACAAAATTGAATGCCTCAGTCCTTTTCCTCTGCTTTATGTCATGGAGCACCAGATTCAAAAGTATTTGCATCTTTCTACTGCAGCGAAAGCCTAGTTTTATTTAAAAAAAAAAAAAAAGACTATCTTTCCAGCAGAGAAATACTTCATTAAGAAGCAGTGTATACTGTACTTGTAGGGAATCTCAGATACAGGGCCAGGCTGGCGGGCCCCCCTCCCATTTTCTTCCAACCCATTTTGCCCCAGAAACCAACGAGTATTCCCACACTGGAATATTAAAGCTCCTGAAAACTTGGCTTCAAATCTCAAGTAATTCTCTATAACATGAAATATTTATGACTGAAAAGTAAAACTTCAAAACATCAGGTTTTAAGAGTTCAAACTCCTGAAAACTGCTTCATCAGGGCTGCGTGGGTGTTGCGTCATCATATTTGACTGACAAACAACCCTCAACATGTCGTTAGACTCTGACTCAAATGTTGATAAATCCTGATTTGTGCTCGGTAGTACGTGGTGTCATATGTGTCTTCAGTTCATTGCGAACTAACAAAAAGAGCGCAGACAAAAAAGAAATACTCCACTTAGATTTTGTGTAAAATTCAAAGAAAAAAAACTGCCCTAGCTGTTGGACCCCATCGCTCACAGTGAGAAGCTGAAAATCGATTCAGGCCTGTCAGAATTAGATTTGTACCCTTAAAGCCATCAACATATCGGTTTATATCGTGTTGTAGTGGTACGTATCACCAAACACATTTGCAAGTACTCATTGCAGTACTAACCTGAGGCCGTATTGGTCCCTGAGGGATCGCTGACAGCTTTGCCCGGTCGATAATCCTTGAACGAATAATAAATCTGGATTACATGTGTAATCTCTTGATGGAATGACCATTTTCACTCGGTGGCTCGAAACGTCTAAACCTCCTTCTGATCATGTAAATCATTAACCTAACACTCTCTCTCTTCTGTTTCACCAGGTTGAGTGACAAGCCTGCCGTCCCATCGCCACCATGATAGCCACAGGTGGCCTGCTGCGCATGAACAGGCGCCAGGACTCCCTGCGCTCCAAAAACAGGGCGGAAAACAAGAGGAAGCGGAAATCGAAGAAAAAGAAGAAGAACGACGTGGTGGTGGTGAAAGGGAAGCTCAACCTGTGCTCCCCGGCGGGTTGCGTGGCTGCTGTCGGAGTCGTAGTTCTCATGGTGGGGGTCTCCATGGCTGTACTGGGATACTGGCCCAGTCAGAACCAGCAGCAGTACCAGGAGCGCCGCAGGACTGGAGCGTACCATGTTAACAGGATGAGCTACTCCAAAAGTCCGCCTGTTTCCTCTAACTTGACCCACAATAAGCCTCCGTCCGGAAGTTCCCTCAACCAGAGCCATTCTAACAGCAGCGCCGCCGACCCCTCCCCTCACTGCGGCTTGCTGTGTGACTTCCTGAATAATTACCTGTACTCAGACAATCTGAAAGTCTTTGGACCGCTGGTGATGGGGATCGGAATTTTCCTTTTCATCTGCGCCAACGCGGTCCTTCATGAGAACCGGGACAAGAAAACCAAAATCATCAACCTGAGGGATATCTACTCCACAGTTATAGATCTGCACAGCATACGCTCGAAGGAGTACTCGCCCCTGAACGGTCTGGTGAACTACACTCAGTCGAGGAACGCAGAGGGCCCGTCGGGGTCGTTCCCTGCGAGCGGGATGCTCACTCGCAGCTCCTGGCCCTCCACTGGACTCAGTCCACAGGGCGAGTTAGGCGGCGATGAGTTGTTCAGGCGCCAGTCGTTGGTCAGCCGGCCTCGTAGCTGGTCCAGGGACGTCCAGACCTTCACGGACACCGTCTACAGCATCTACAAAGACTACAGCAATAGCAGCGAGCAGGCCCCGCAGCCCCGACAGTGGGAGACCACCTCCATCGTCACCTCCTCTGTGAACGCTTTCACGCTCCCTGTGATCAAACTCAACAACTGTGAGGTGGAGGAGAGAGCGGAGGCAGAGGGGCACTCGGAGGAAGGGGTCGTGATCGAGGCCACTGCTGCTTCTGCTGCTGAAACAATTAGCGAGGAGGCACAAGCGAGCAGCAGCCAGACCGACGAGACGGACGCCAAGGAGAAGGACGCCAAAGAGAAGGATGTCTCGGATTCTCCGCCGCCCCATCAGAGCCATGAGGACATAAGCACAGACACAGCGGACCAACAACCACAGTCTCAACCACATTGGACTCAGCTGTTTCCGCCATCACCTGTTGCCAGGGCGATGGGGTCACGGCTGTCGCTCAACTCCCTCACGGATCAGCCCAGGTCTGCACGCCGCTGCAGCCTGTCTGTGTCTGTGTGTCGCCAAGGTGACAGAGCCAGGCGCTTCAGCTGCCCTCGTCTGGAGCGCTCCAACAGTAAGGGCTACATCAAACTGGCTGACCTCGGGGGCGAGTCCTTCGAAGCCCCCGACACAGACACTTCTTTAGTGGCCACCGAACAGGAAGCAGCAACGGACGCAGAAGCAAGAGCGGCGGAGGAAGCAGCTCAGGGAGAGGACGTTCAGGTGACACCCAGCGCCTCTGCAGAGTCCTAGACTCTTTTATTTTTTGCAGATGAGCCTCTGAAAACTGTTTGATGTCTTGTTCTTTGCTTCGTACCTTCTTCTCTGATCGCTGATGTGAAGCTGGCCATTACAGAGGAAAGGAAACGCGGAGAGTAAGCAGCTAAAGGACTATTGAAACATAGCCATGAACACTCGAGAGCACTGCTCTTTATAAATACCACATCCACAGCTCCATATTCAGATGTAATTTTTCTATTTTTTCAATGTAGCAAGAGCAATATTAAAGACTTGTAAGAAGATTTAGTAAAGATTTGTAACAAAAAAAAAGAAAAAAGAAAAAGAAAATCTGATCTGAGTTTGAACTTTTCTTTTGTATAACAGTAGGGCAAACATTGTAGCTTGTAGAATTGCCAAAACTGTCACTGAGAACCGTCGGACTTGTTGTACTGTAGCATTCAAATATGCCACAGAAAATAGTCTAGAATTGTTTCTCTACATTGTTATGTGAATACCACGTGAATAGGTGAACTGAATTGAATCTCAGGTAGACGTTTGGTTTAGGATTGGGACCTTGAGCACAAGGTCTTCCCTATGTGCACACTTGTTTATATGAAGCATTCATGGTTGAATAAACTTGACTGTAACATCTCCTGTTGAGTCTAATAGGTGTCCTTGTGTGATGTTAGATTAAAGGAATAGTTCTGATTTTTGAAGTGTGTGAGGTACTTATCCATAGACAGTGTATTACATAAAGTAGCTCTCAGTCCCTCAGTTTGGAGAAGCAGGCTGGAGTCCAACATGGAAGCAGTGTACTGCTGTGGATGGGGGTCGGGAACAAAACCTATTTTAGACACCTAAAAAAAAAACCCAATATCAACTTAAGTATACACCTTACTGAGGGTTTTTACCAGATCCCATAGAGAAAAATAGTGATTTAATATTGCTGAAAGACAGGAGCTGCTTGTCTGCCACTGCCTTGATTAGTTAGTTTGTTTATATAATTGAATGCCTTCAGCGTTAAAAGTGTTGGTTCAGATTCACCAAAGTCACAAAAAAAACCACAAACTAACTACCTGATCGAAGCAGCAGTAGACCAGCAGCTCCTGTGCTCAGGGAGCTTAAATGACTGTTTTTGTTTATGGAGTCTGGTGGCTTTGACGAGAGCATAGATGAAGACGTTAACGGCTCCCCGGTCAGAGCGGTCGGTCTGACGGAAAGGTAAAATAATGAAAATATTCTCAAGTATAACGTACACTTAAACTGATATTGCTTTTTTTTTTAAAGGTTTGACTTTTTTAGGTGATTAAAAAACTGGAGGCGTGACGACTTACATCTACTGCATGTAATACACTAAGTACCCCATAAAAAAACCCCTAAACTATCCCTTTAAATGCAGCCAAAATAGTTTGTTTCCTCCAAATGTTTTCGGAATAATGACGTGATTAAAAGACGTAAAGCTGCGATACTGCGAGTGATTATGAGTGCAGATGGTATGGATTTTGTTTCCTGCACTTCAGCAGCACTTGTAATTACTGGGACAGAGCGCAGTGTTATTGATGTTACGCTGTCTGTGCTAACTGAACGGAGACCAGGAACCTATAACTGACCTTTACAACAGGCCTTTAAATAATTGGCTTCACTGTTTAAAAGGGAACATTAGCAGGTCTTATCTGTTCGTCCAGATGGGCGACAAATTAAAGGAAAATATATATATATTGTAGTCTTAGAAATGTGTTTTTCCATCAGGCACCATCAGAACAACTCTGAGGTCTTCTGCAGGAGTTCATCTGGGTTATGATGTGATGACTGTGAAGGCCGTAGAATATGGCTCACATCGTTTTTATACCCTTTGTGCTCTGAATGGAAACATCTTTGTTCCATATATGTTTCTGCACTTATAAATTCACAGTTTTCATTAAATTTTTCATCTCTATGTATGTGCATTTTATGCATATGACGCATTTGTATGTATTGTTATGCAGATAATCCTCCTATAGCTTTAAGGGGTCAAAAGTGCATTTATTTAAGTAGTACACAATTTTAATATATTTGCTTTTTTCTTGAGTGATTCCATTTGTGCTGCTTTTTACTTCTATCAAGTATATTTCAGAGTAAACACTGTACTTTTTTACTCCTCTATATTTATTTTTCAGTAGTTACTCTTCAAGTTCATGTTAAAAATCAAAATACACTCAGTTGCCAGTTTATTAGGTACACCTACTCATGAAAACTCATGCAACAGCCCTGCAATAATAACCACCTTTATGAAGCAACCTGAACTTTATCACCTTCGTAATGCTGTATGAGACTGCATTTGTTCAAACTAAAGACGTGCGTAATAAACTGGCAACTATGTGTGTATGATCATTTTTGTTACAGATTTAAACTACTCATTAATACATAACACAGTTCAGTTAGCTTACATGGGACATGGGAGTGAGACAGAATTGTGGTGGTTTTGCAGCTTTTTGTAGTTTTTATGCATATTTTTGTGGTTTTACACATCTTTAAGGTAATTTTGTGCATGTTTTTGTCATTTCACTAACTAACTTTAGCTATTTCTAAATAAGCGTAGTATGCTGGAAAAATGCATTGTTGTACAATAATATTACACTAGTATTTGTGTATACAATCATATTATAGTATTATTAAGTAAATTAGTGATTTTTATCAAGTAACAGTGAGTTTTTTGTGGGGAACTCCTCTGTTAGTAAACCTCTTCCTTGCTCTTGGCATACTGAAAAAAAACAGAACAAATTTTCAACTTGGAGATCACCGTTAAACTTCAGTTAATAGCCCAGGCTGTTAACTGCTGAAGTCACTGAACTCAACAGGCTTATATTTGGGACAGGCGTCTATGTGGGACAGGCTTTTAATTCCTTTCACACAAAAAAACATGAGATGAAGGTGATGAGCAGGAAAATAAGATGACTCAGAGGTCAACAAGAAATCTATGAAATGTACAAAAAAGACCACTGAACCCCCCCCCAAAAAAAGAAAAAACAAATAAACAACATAAATGACCTGAAAAAAAATCTATAAAATAATTTTAAAAATATCATTATGACAATCGTTCACCGGACATTTTTCCTTTGCTTAAAAAAATAAGTCTTCTTCTTCTAACTAAACTCTCTAATACTGTCTTCTTTGTTGCTCATGGTGTCAGTAAAATGAACTAAATGAACTTATTAATTATTTTATTTATTTATTTTTGGTCATTTATTATTTTATTTTATTTTTTTAATAGCCTATAATTTTGAAATTGTTGTTCAGCTGTAATTCTGATTTTTGGCCTGCAGTTTAATAGGCCCTGTGGACAATTGTTTTCGGGGTCAAAATTACCTACAAGTTCAGAGTCATTTTTCAGTTTTTTGGAGTGCAGATTTTATCATGGAGCATGCAAAAGCAGCTCAGCCTAACGAGGCCATCTAGTGGTCATGTGACTCGCAGCTGATCCTCGTCCTGCAGGATCCAGCAGGTGGCGCTGCACGCTGCTGCTGCGTCAACACCGTGGGCGTGCCCGTTTACCAGCACTGGGGGGGGGGGGTTTTTTGGAGTCAGGAGGGGCGGGGTTAACTCGGTACCGTCTCTGGGAAGGTTTGCCAAAGCAGGCGCTTACAGGTGTCTGGTCCTTTCCACCCGGACGAGCCCCGTGTCGGGATTCCTGGTCTGCGGTGACACACGCTGCTGTCAGCTGCTGCTCAGGGAGTTTGTTCTTCTCTCAAACTCTCAGGTAAACTTTTTAAAGTTGTTTATGCGCCGCTCACCACAAACCAATGCGCGCACTGGGCGCTGAATGAACTGAGTTTTGCATAATTTGGGCGAGTTTGACTCCCGTTTTGCAGCTGTTATCTCTGTTTTAAGGGCGCTCTCCTGAGCCGGACACGTGTATTTCCACTCAGTAAATCTCTATTTTTTCTTTCTGTTTCAAACACCGGGGTTTACCGACGCTGTGACCTGCTGCTCTCCCTGGAATGTGAAATGGTGAGTACAAGCGTTTATTCACAAAAACGGGAAGTATGACACATAAAAACAACTCAGGCAGTTCATACACTGTGGATAAAGACAAGTCCGACAGTTTTAGCTGCTTTAATGAAAGTTAAAGGGTCAAACAGAAAGCCAGAGTGTCATTTAATAGTTAAGGGTTAATAGACCCGCCAAGTGCATTTTACACATACTAGGAATTTGACTTGGTGTTTTGGTGCAAAACAATAAACAAAGAGGAAGTAATAGATAGAATAGTAACTTTAAATAGAATAAGATATTAGATAAGATATAGAAGTGATGTAAAAATATGAAACGAAAAACAGAATGTAAAGTACACAAAATGTATGCACAAAAGCTGCAACAGAGGACTTGCACAATTGTGCAGAAGTCAAAGCTTCAGTACAAGTTAAAGTTAAAGTTGCAGTGTTTATAAAAGAGCAGTACAGTGTACTGTTTACAAAATTATAATGCTTTTCATGGGCGGATAATCAGACAATGGGCCCCTGGGGCACAGATATACAAAAGGCCCCACCACCTGTAGGAGCTGGAAAAACAGACTTTATGTTGGTTTTGCGTCTCTTTTTTGTAGTTGTCATGCATCTTTTTGTGGTTTTATATCAGGTAATTTTTGGGTCTGTTTTTGGTCATTTAATAACTTTGTGATAATTTTCTTTGACTTTGCAGTTCCTTTGCATCTCTTTGTAGTTTTTTTGTGTCTCTTCACAGTTCATTAGCATCTCTTGCTGGTGTTTTTGTGTCTCTTTGTGTCTCTTTGCACTTCTTCTGCATTTCTTTCTGGTCCTTTTGCATCGATTTGTGGTCATTTTACGTCTCTTTGTAGTTTCTTTGTATCTCATTCTGGTCCTTTTTTGTCTCCTTGTGGTTCTTTTAAACCTCTTTGCATCTCTTTTGCATCTCTTTCTGGACTTACTGTGTCTCTTTGTAGTCATTGTGTGTCTCTTTGTGGGCTTATGCAGTTCCTTTCAATCCCTTTCCGGTCTTTTTGTGTCTTATTTTGGTCATATAGCATCTCTTTGTGGTAGTTTTGTGTCTCTTAAACTTTAAGGGACTGTACTTTACTCCATTGGTGGGTGGGTGGGGGTGCACGGCCCTACCACCACGAAAAACAATCATATTCCCGCTTTCTGGCTATGAAAAATGTTGAGATTGTTAAAGAAAACATACCTTTAAAACCCAATTGGGGGTTCTGGAGTTCTAAATGCTGAAAATACAGGGTGCCCACGGTCATGGAAAACCTAAAAAAAAAAATCATAGTATTACACAACCCATTTTCTAGGCCTGAAAAAGTCAAGGAATTTGTGAAGTCATTGAAAGTTTTGGAAAAGTCATTGAATTTTGTTGTTTGTAACTAACCTGCTTCAGTTATCGTCTGTGGATAACGATCCACTTAATCTAACATAACCGCAGCATTTTCTGTAGCTGTTAATGTAACGTAGTTCTAATAAAAACGCTAAAAGCGTGACAACGTGTTGTTGTTTGCCATCGAGAATGTTTCTTCATTTTCTACCCATGTTCCCCTTCTCTCTTCATGTATGCCAGCCAGTTGATAATATGTTTGAAAAAATGCTAGGTCAAGTGTGGCAAGAAAAAAAAAATACTATGGGTCCTTGAAAAGTTATGGAAAAGTTTTAAAATGTTGTCAGTGACAATGTGTGGGAACCCTGAAAATAAACACAGAACATGACCATTAAAAGTTAAATGTCTGTCCTGTAAGCCAAATAAAAATATAATGTCCTCCTCAATGCTTTTAAAAATTATCTGAAGTACCCCCCCCCCCCCCCCCCTTTATAAATAACAAACAGTCCCTAGCAATCCTGGGCTGTAAAAAAGTTGCTATTAAAAAACCTTAACCATTCAAATTCCTTTGTGACGTTTGGTCTGAGGCCATTCCAGCCTGCTGATTGCGTTCTGTCATGCTGACATGTCTGCGAGGTCTGTATCAGCGTTTTTCTCGGGCAGTTTCTTAACTAATTTCTTCCCTTTTTTGCTGAGCACGCAGCCACACACACACACACACACACACACACACACACACCTGATCAAAAGCTAGCTGGGCACAGGCAGACAGTGCGGAAATGGGAAGTCATCACAGCATGTGTTTCCGCTTATATTCTCCCCAAAATAGAAATGGTGCATGAATCCATGAAAGGAGAGCTCTTTGTTTTAATACTCCCTTTCATGGACTCTTAACTGTACATATGCGCTAAAAGAGGTATTAAAATTTCATGGTGTGGTCATTTTTTGTAGTTGTGTAATATCCTAAGGTCCATATGGCTGCAATGAAGTCGTATTTTATATTTTTAAGATGGACTGTTGCTTTTTATTGGGCCACATGGTCGTTCCTACAGCTCAGTAGTTTGAACAGGTTTATGAGGTGGAAAGATGAAGGTGAATGTACAGGATCAGCGAGATAAGGCCGGGCAAAGTCCGTGGGACTTGTCATGTTCATTGGCTGGTGGTATCACGTAGTCCTGCACGTTTCTCCACAAGGTGTTTGTGAATGGAAGCATTTGCTGAGCTGGTAATTTGATGTCACAATGACTGACTGCGCTGTCTTTAAGAGGCCTGAGTGAGCAAAGTGTACTTGCTGTTTGTCGTGCCATATACATATATAGGCAGGGGATGTGATGTTTCCCTCCATATTGATCTCATGTAATTTGCATTGTCTGCATAAGGTGGGATCAGGAGCAAAAAGATTAATAATAAATGAACGTGGATTCCCAGAGAGGAAGGTTTTTGGTTGCTTCTGGAAATTGTACTTCATTATAGTAAAAACTGTCACAAAGCCAGAAGCTCATGTGCTGTGTGGTGGCTGTTTCAGTATAACATAGTTCCTCGTCCACTTAGTCTGCGAGGTGTCTTGGTTTTGACATGATTTCCAGCTCTGTACTGTATAATCCAAATACTCGTGAGGCAGGAAAAAATAAATAACCAAGGTTAATTTTGGAATACAGAAAAATACAAGGATGCAAAGTCCTTTCATAATCAAATCTCATCGGGTCCACTACCGACTCGATGTCCTATTCCTATCTCACATAAAACAGTAAAACACGTTCCTACACGATAAAGCACGGCCAAAAACTTCCATCAATCCACACCTACGCAGACTTCCCGTCATCTTCTAGAATAACTTCATCCTTTCCTCACACGCACTGAACTATCTTACGGCACCATCGCTGTAGTACGTAACTTAGCCTGCATTCTAGCAAATAATATAATAAGTCATTCAAAATATACAGAAACTGTTGTAAAAACTTGAATAAACCTTTACGTGTCATACACCAACATGTGATTAAGTGGCTCTTACGTTCTGTGTTCTAGAGATAAGTCAGAAAAGTTTGATTTCCCCAACAATGACAACTTGAAAAGTGGGCAACAATAAAAATCTCCTAAAAAAAACACGTTTGGCCTCTTGGTAGCAGTGAAACAAGTTTAACTTGTAAGCAAACGTGGTTTATTTACACATCCAGCTGTTACAGAGCAACTTCGTTATTAATCTTGAGTCGCGTTTGTGTCCACCTGATGAATGTAAGCTCAATATTTGCTCCATTTTAACTTTGTTTTGGTCTCCACCAACTGCCGTCTCTGTAGCTGCTGAAAGCTCCACTGTGTTCACCAGCTTTTTATATTAACTTTGTCTCCCTGCGGTTTGGTGCTCAGCAGGTAATGAACAGTCCCTGCTGGCCACTAATGCGCTGTACTTGATATTTGGTTGAATTTTGTTTTTGTTTGTCTGAATTTTGTTTGTTTGGGACATCAGATTCAGTGTCAGACACCCCAGTTGCTGCAGTGTGTCCCACACTGTTGGCCCTCATCAGCCTTAGTCGCTTCTTCTTTGTCTTTTTTCATGCTAATCAGCATGTTGAATTAGTGTCAGAGACCGCAGAGCCCATCGATGAATACTCTCACTCTGGTTGGCCGTTCAGCTCAACGCACAAAAACAGAAACGGAAGTTCAGAAACTAAACAAAGAACTGAAGTCAAACAGGAGTAAGATTTAAACATATTTGTTATGTCACGTAATGTTGTTTTCTTTAGCCACTGAGCTTTTTAGCGTGTTTTTTTCTGCTGATTTATGCTGTCGTTCAGTGGGGCACGGTAAATCTGTTTTTTCTTCGAACCTTGGATTGTGTGGGTAATGTGCTAACTGAGTAACTACCGTCGCAGCAGTCTTCTGGTTTCCCTTTTTGATTGACATTTACAGAGGACCGCCGTCTGCTGGCGTGAAAAGTTATTTCCTCTCATGCAGGTGCAGAACAAACCTGCAGGTTGGCTGTCGTCGTAGTCTTTGACATCACTTCACAGCATTTAAAAACAGGAAAAGACAACAATTAAGATATTATGATATCCAAAATCTACAACCCCATATATAGTCTCATATCATGATACCGATATAACACTGATATATTGCCAAACCCTAATTTGACATCTGTCCAACATCTTTCTAACATCATATTGACATCTGGTGCCAGCTGGCGAGTTTAAAGTGTTTTCTCTGATAACAGCAGCCTGCTGTGGCCAAAAACAACTCCGACAGCGTCAAGAGTCGAGGCAGACAGTTAATCACGGAGCTGAAACTCACAATGAAGCGGAAGCTGCAGATTCAAGTGATAATTCTTTGTGGATTCGTCATTACGAGCGACCCCTCTTACAATGTTCTCACATCTCATACAAAATAACATCCTTACGTATTACTTAAGAAAAGTTTGACCCTCGACAGTCACCAAATAACCCACCAGCTGTCATCATATTTAAATGCTGCTGAATCCTGATTGGAGGAAGTATGTGACATCATGTTTTCCAGCCGAGAAGAACGCAGAAAGAGGAAAAAGGAAATGGTTGTAAATTCAAAATGGAAAGTTGCACTCACATATTAGAGAGTAAACACTGTCATACTGTAAATTACGTGATACCAGCTGTAACTAAGGGAAAGTGTATTTAAATTGTGTGGGTGACCATGTTTTTTGACTGGTTTTTCCAAGTCCGGCCACTGTAGCACAGGAAGGTTGTAATTATGGGCGAGCAGAGGGGAATTTCCAAACTCTGACTTTTACTGGAATGCAGCAGATGTACCAAAACTTTATGTTTCTTCAGGTAAAACGTCTGAAGATGTTGTTTAGGCTCTGCGGTTAAAAGGGCAGTATTTTACCTCAATGAGCTTTCCCAAGAATCAAGGAATGATTCTCTTTTTTTTCAGTGTTATTTCACTTCTTACGGTCTGGTGTCACGATGACATAACAGGATTAAATCGTCTTTATGTGGCTCAGGGTCATTAACTCATGTTCATATTTATTCCTTCTGCTGCAGACACCTCTCTACAGGGCAGATTTGGTGCTGTTGTTTTAATGTAGCGTAGCCGGTGATACAGACCGTCTCTGCCTATTTATCTTGTGAATTTAAATCAATACGACCATCAGATGAGGACATGATCAATAGAGCTGGCATTGTACTGGAGGAGAGGACATTATTTTACCTGATGCTCTTCGGTGCTATGACTCATTGTGCTATGTCTTAAAAAATGAAGGATGTGGAAGGGCCCGTGTGTGAGTCAGAATCAGAGGCTGAAGGTTAAAAGAAATAGTCTGCAAATCTCTGGCATTATCACGACGCAGTGATAAGATATGCAAAGGTTGGAGTAAAGTAACGTCTGTAGACATTCTTTGGAATAAAAGTGCTGAGCCAAGAATTGAGTTTTTACACCCACAGCCTTCACACGATGCACACGCTGTATGATCAGGATGGCGGGTTGATTACTGAGCTTCTAGTGGAATAAAATTTTCTTTTTTACATTTTTGTAGCTAATTGTTCATAGAATATAACCTGCCTAAAAAATAAAAGTGAACATAGTCACATTTTCTGACAACTCAAATCTATTTTCTAAGTGTACTTTTTTGTGTACATTTATACTCTTAGGTAAACAATATTTCAACTCAATTACAGGCGTAAGTAACAATTATTTTGTTATCAATTAATCAGAGAATTATTTTCTCGATTTATCTATTATTTTTTAATTGAAAATCTCACAATTTTACCCAAGACCAAGTTCAAATTTTCAGATTTGTCATGTCATTCAACCTACAGTCCCAAATCTTAAAAATATTCAGTTATTAACGTGAATAAAAAGCATCTAATAGTCAAATTTAAGAAGCTGGAACCAGAGACGTTTTAACATTTGCAAACTTTCCTTTTTTTTTTTTTTGGGGATGTGTGTGTCCTTTGTAACACTCTGTATCCCCTCTCCTAATTCACATGTTTTTGTGGGTCCGTTAACGCAGCACAGGCAGAACATGAGACCTTTTATCCCTCAGCAGCGGTTTCTGGAGTTTAACATGCTGGATGGATAATTGATCAGTCAATCAGCTGCTGTAGAGGTGAGGGAAAGCAAAATTTTAGCCCCCACGCATTTGGTTAAGTTTCACTTTAACTGCGTCTGTTGCTTTGCTACTCCGTCTGTGCCAAGAGTACACTCTGTGCTCCGAGAGTGGGATGTGATACATAACTGAACGGTTTATGGCGTCTAACAGCACTCCTAATGATGGCCCAGCTCTAAAAACATTAATTTGCGGCTGCTGATGATTTGATTGTGGCGGGCTGTCACAAATTAATGAATTTGTAGGAAATCATGCTGTTTACACGAACACATGTATTCCTCTATAATCCAGAATATTACAACTTTGTGAATTTGATGTAGGTCATGTAAACAGAATATTATGTTTGTATATTCAGAATCAGACCATTTTCCAAATTAAGCCTTTTCTGATTTAGACATGTGGGATATGCTGATATTTTTAGGAATTAAAAGCATTCTTTTGACGTGTATACACCACATTCAGAATATGCGTATTAGGTATTACAATATTCATTTTTAATAGCCATGTAAACAGCGTAGTAGAAATATTGTCTTTTTCAAAATAAGGACGAACACTAGAATATTTTGTGCATATAAACATACTCATTGTAGACTGAATATCTTTGGGTTTTGGAGTGTTGGCTGAACAAAACAAGACATGGAAAGACCCTGAGAAACCATAATGTGTACTTCTTTTTCTTTCTTTTTTTTTTTTTTTTTTTTTTTTTAAAAAAACATTTTCTAGACTAGGCAAGTAATTGAAAAAAATTATCAGCAAATTCATCAATGTTAAAAAAAAAGATAGTTGCAGCCCTAAAGGGACTTTTTGATTTGACTTGAATTTAAAATGGAATTGAATTATAATAGAAGAAAAAAATGTTTATTGTGACTCTCACGGTCAGCTCAGCTCAGACCGCCATGAATTTGAAAGTTCACATCAACCAGTGTCACTGTGTAAGACACCGAACATCTACCTGCTGACGTGTTATTTATACTCTAACATGAGGAGCGTCAGCCTAAAGTGTAAATGCAAATGAAGTCATCAGCACAGATTTCTCGCCCTCGGGTGTGCCGTCGTTCACAGTCGGTTGAAGTGAGATGAACTCGACACGTGAGTGCAGTGCTGCTTACGGTCACCAAAGCCTTCAGGAGCTGGCAGAGATAACACGTATGACTCAATCTTGTTGAGTGGAGATAAGCTTGTTGGGAGTTTTGTTATCTGTCAGCGTTGCCTGATCACTTGAGAGCAGCGCGGCGTTGTCTTTGCCTTATAAAGCTGCAGCTCCTGGGATGGCACCCTGACAGTCGCAGGGTATTTATAGTGGAGAATAGCGGTCAGCTTCACACTCTTTGAAGTCATCTGCAAATGTGCTTTTGTAAATGAACTTTTGTTTTCTGCCAAAAACTCTGTTCACTGGTTCCAATTTACTGATTTTCTATGAAGATTCAGGCAATGAACTTCCTTTGTTTTCTCTCAAGTTTATCCAAACTAGCATGTGTCTCACATCTTTTTCTTGTTTTGATTTATTGTCTAAGTAAACACAGAAAACAGAAGTATTTTAATTTTAGCCTGACAGATACACTCGCTCTCTCTCTCTCTTTCTCTCTCTCTCTCTTTCTCTCTCTCTATATATATATATATGTGTGTGTGTGTGTGTGTGTGTTGATTGTTTTTTAGTGCATAGGAGAAAAGCTTGAAAAGTAATTTCTTTGCGATCACCATTCACCGATTCCATATTTTTTAGGCCATTTATTTTGGAGATACCGATTTATTTATTTTATTTTTTTTATTTGCACAGACAAATAACATAAACAAACATGATTCGGATGTATTTGTTTTTTTCTTTATGTGACCAAGATGTAAATCTTTTAAAGCTAACACACATTAAATCTAGTTTTTTATTTCTGTTATTTAAAAAAAAGTATTATTTGATTGATTATTAAATAGCGCAGGGCACTGTAATTAATGCCAATGTAACCTGAGTTAGTGTACTAATTATGTTTTTGGGTTATTTTAATTAATTTAGTCATTTATGTGCTACAGAACATTGTGGAAAGATATTTAGGCAGGAATAATTACACATCTTATTTTGGAATTACAGAATTTATTTGCATTACATACAACAAATATTCCTTTATCATTAATAGCACCTAAACTATTTTATTTATATAATAAATATGATATTTTCCGACCTGCTTTTGAGTTGCTATTTTATGTCCCCTTGACTCAGTTGAGAGTAACTACAGTTCCTACCTACCATTGTTTGCAGGGGACGTCTATAGTTACATCTATAGTCCCAGCATGTCCTTGTATCTTATTGGCCAACGTATACACAATATAGTGTGTCTGCAATTGGCTAATATTGGGGGAAAAGGTTCAAATTTTATGATGCTTACGTATAGATATTAAACATAATACCTGCATGACAAAAACAAAATAAAATAAAAAGTGAAATTAGTGATGTTACTACCTGAACCACTGCACACACTGCTGCTTAAACATCAGCCTTTTTAGATTGCTCTCTTAAGCTGAAATACTGATGACCATAGAAAGCTCTGAAAGGGACGAATGACTCTAAATACTGCCACTTCTTCAAAACCACACACACTCTACACGTGTGCTGCCCCTCCCTTTCTCCAAAAAGCCTGGTCTGCAATCACTTGACAGGCACAATCATTAGCCTACTGCTTTCCAAAGGTTAAAAATACACACAGCATTTATGATTGCTCGAGATAAGATTTGCTTCCTACATGCAAAAAAACAAGGAGGGAGTGCTCCTCAGCTTCAGTAATAATCCCTTTTCACAATAATCCGCAGTATGTACCCTTGGCTTCACATGAAAGGGAGCCGGAGTTAAAAAGACTGACTTTTCTAATAGGAGGGTGTGGTGTGATGAGAGTGTGCTCAAGATAGGGGGTCGATGGGAGCTTTGGCCTAGTTCGGGGTGTCAAAATCAGACTCTGATTTTGCGTGTATGCTTGCTGACCTGCAGCCCTTTGGGAGTGAAGGCGTTTACAGCTGAGTAGAGCCGGACAGCAGGGGATAGTAGCTTTCGTTAGTTAGTGGTGAAGAAGAAAGCAGAGCTGGAGCAAATTCACCCTGAGTTCACTGAGTTCAGCGGCCAATAAGAAAACAGCAATTACCATGATCACCGAAGAGCCTTCATGCCTAATAATGCATGCATATACGGAAAAAAAATCCACAGTAACGGCCAATAATCTATATATATTGAACTTTATAACACTGATTGATGTATAATGATATATTTATATATGGACTGATATTGTCCTCTGATCGGAGGTTAAGGAGCTCCCAAATCTCATTGCCCTGTAAGGATTCAATTTCTTTGTACAATGACAATAAAGACATTCACAATGTTGCCATATTCTATTCTTTTACAATTTGCAGACATTTACGGCCGCTTTTCTCCTCCTTTGTCTCAGCCACTTCTTTGAGTTAGCGAATCTTAATTCGTTAATGCATATGCCAAGTTGGCTATTTGCTTTCTTGGCTTTGATTGTACTGAGTGAGGTTGAAGTAAGCGCTGCCCGCTCTCCTCTCCTCTGAGCAGGGTGGAGAAACACCATGGGCTACAGTTACAGACTCCCACACTGAGCTGAAGGGAAATGAGCTTTCAGGACTTCAGTAAATTACGTAAATTAACAGTGTGATTCTGCATCTTTCTTTATGGTTTGTGGTGTTTCGTTGGGGTGTTTCGCTGTCTGCCCCCCCCCCCCCCCAGAGTCTAGGATCACCTCTGCTGATTGTGGCATCTCTCTGTGCTTCTCCAAAGACAAAATTGAAATGTAGTTCTCTTTTTTTGAAAAGAGAACTGTTAAGTCCAGCAATAATTTTCGTCCAGACCTCGGGGATGGCAGGGAATGCTGGCCTGGACTTGTTTTTGCTTTTCTAAATTAGATCACATGGGTGATTTGTCATGTATTGTTGAGGACATGCTTCAATATAACTGTGTATGGATGGAGTGCCAGCTTGCTTGTTAGGACCACAGTACTGGAAATTGGATTTCTGTAATGAAGGTTCATAAGGTTACTGATTTTTTTTTTATTCATGCATTCGCACACACCAGGATTTGCTGATTTAGTGATTTAGTTTTGATGTTTTTTTTTTTTTTTCAAAAGTATGGCCTTGCAGAACTACCTTTTAAAGAAGCTCCTCAATTCAGAATTGATTTTATAGACTTGTTGAATTCAGCATAAATCACGACATGTCAAACTGCTGCGTAAGCAGGAGGTCAATGTAACGCAACTTCCCTCCTGTAAATTCTGAATCATGTAAAATGAAAGAGACAGCGGCAGCATTACTGCATAATTTTACGTGCGAAGGAAAACCTCATGTTGCCCAATTATGCTAATACTTAAAGACACTATCATTCAAGGCTACCTCAGTTCAAGGTCAGGTGTCAGAGCAGATGAGCTGCACAGGAACTAAGTGCCTGTACGCAGCAGAAAAAAAGTGAAGCGTTAAGCAGCCACATGAGCTAAATAGAGTCCAGAGATCACATGTTGTCTGTCTTGTGTGGTATTAATCATTCTGCTGACCAAGGGCTGCTGTCGGCGACGAGGAATCATAGATTTGTACTCACACTTATCTGTAAGTCACTATACACACAGTGATAACGCATGGACAGTAGGAACTAAGAGAGTCAGATGATTTTTCAGTGATCTTTTCACTGCTTATGTTTCCTTAAAGCATTAATTCAGATTGAATTGATTTTGTTTAATCTAAACTTCCTGTTACAGTAGATCATTTTTCAATTGATGGTGCAGGGGGTCAGTGGAGATCTTTTTCTAAGACGCATGTAATCATTAACATATTATATTTACTAAAAAAAAAAAGACTACAGTAAACGATAAAATTGGAATAAATCTGGTGACCAGATACACGTTTTCACTGGAGACGACCTGATCGTGCTCCCTGTTTTATAGTTTACATTGATTTAAAAAGAATTTAAAAAATGAATTAATCATGCTTTAATACAGAGATTTTAGAGTTGCTGACTCTGCTGCTATTAATCACTATTGTCACTTAAATAATACCACTGTTGCTTTACCTGGCTATTTTTGTCTCCATATGTTCTTGTGTAGTTTTTCTATTTTTTGAAATTTTTGTTCTATTCTTAACCTGGTTTGTATTGTATTAGGGATGCACTGATAAGAGCTCAGGTTGATACTGACTCAAATAGCTGGATCGGGCTCTGGTGGAGTTCGACTGCTTTATTCTTGAATTTTAATTCCATTTTTGACCAATTTGTTGATGCATTAAAAAGATTTACACCTGTTTTTTTTAATCCTTTTTTGAAAAGTCAAACTGGTGCATGCATTCTTATTTTTTGCATACACCTGTTAATATTTCTTCTTATACTTACTCTAATTATCTGTACTGATGCTGTCTTTGTGCTGCTGTAATAACTGAATTTCCCCTCAGGGGATCAATAACTTTTATCTTATCTTTTTGTGCTCTGAGTGTCATATTACACTGGGATGGTGAGAGAGGCCTGCCTGGTAGTATGTGCTGCCTCGTGTCTTATACTTTTGTTTTCTGTTTTTCTCCTGACTTCATATCTGCAGAAGGAAGAAAAATTACTATAAAAAAGCTCAATTCGAATGAGCTTTTTTTAACAGTGCTGGTATGTGAGCATTGATATTTACTTTGGAGACAAGCTAATCCTTCATTTCCAATTGAAGATTGCTCACTGCATTACAGGCGCACGGTCACCACCCACTGGCCAGACGGCCGTGATGAGAAATGTCTCAGGCGATCAGTCTGGTCATGAACGCACTGTGCCAGACTCCACCTGCTCTAAACGTAGATAACTATTGTTTGGCTGCTCAGAGAACAGAAATCCGAATTAGTTGTCCCTGCTTCATGTTAAGTGTGTATTCTCAGGGAGACATGCTGTGGTGATGCTCTAAGCAAGGTTTATCATTACAGAAATGTGTGTGTGCTTCGAAAACAAGGAATGAAGGCGGAAGTGAAAGAACTGGAGGAGAAATGGTAGAATAACAGCATGTGAAATTAGTATTAAATTGTCCAAACAGCTTAATAATGATCGCTGAACTTGTAAGGCTGCCTCTGTTCATGTTGTCACCAAAGTAAAAACACATTCTTAGACCTATTATGGTTACTGGAGCTTTCCCATTAGACTCGGCAAAGCCACTGCCATGAGTTATTACAGTGTCACCGTGAAAAAAAAACGATCCTCCTGACAGTCCTCCTCGGCTATTATTTCTCCTCCCAGCATCGAGGGTTACAGGAATATTGTGTTACATCTATTGTTAAGCCACTGCAGCTCCAAAGCTCTCTCTCCTTACTGAAGGTTGCTTGTAAAGTTGGTGCTCAATCTCCTCTGATTGTAATGTGAATTATACGTCCTCGATGTAAACTACTCGTTGTTGTTGTTGTCACTGAGCTTGTTTTATGAGCTGTGTCACAATTAGCTAGCGGCTGAATGAGGAGCCAGCTGTCTGGCTGCTGTACACAAGAGATGCACTGTGTGTGTTATTACGTTTACCCTCTACTATCTGCAAAACATGCCCTCTATAATGTGTCACTATTTAGGGATTTTCACGTACGACTGCTGCAGAAAATTCTCCGAAGCCGTAAAGCGCACAAGTGTGTATTTATATTTGCATAGTGTGCCGTAAGTGTTGGCATGTGGTATATTACTTGAGCATGAAAGCAATTAGATGAAATAAAAGTCAAATGGGTGACCGAGCTGGGTCAAGTTCCCACTGGGAGGCGGGAGGCAAAACCCTTAAATCCCCAGAGAGAACAGCCCAGACACTAATTAAAAACTTGCTTTTATGTCTGTATTTGTGCGCGCACAACCACATGTGTGTACCTAGAGGAGGGCAGCAGATGTGTGTGTTCATGTGCTCCCTGTACTGGCTTGTTTTAATATGTCTTGGATTATGTTTTTCAGTTTGGAGAATATTATAACGTGCTCCAGTATGGGTGCACACAGTAAGTCTTTAAAAAAGCATTTTCACATTGTGGCTGTTCATGGGAAAATCATTCGAACTATTTTATATACTGCAGAGTAACTTAATTTATAACAGTACATCGTTTTAGTAGCTTTTCAAAGCTTTTGTTTATAAAATTTTCAATCCACAAAGTTTTTAGATTAATGCAGTAAGGTAAAAAAGTTAAATATTTCCCTATTAAAAGTAGTATAGTAAAAAAAAAAAGTTGCACATTCACATTCAGTATTCAGGTGAACAGATAATCAAAAATTTTATTTTTTTGCTGTAGACAATGGCTATCTAAAAATGTAATTGTGAAAATTATTTTAAATCGTAAATTGTATATGCAACATTATAGTTCTGGCTTATGCAAATTTATGTTTTATAAAATGAGAGAAAATATGAAAAAAATCCTAAGAGGATGTCATCAAGTTATCAGATTGCATATTTTGTTCCACCAACCGTCAAATCAATCTGCGGGTGAAAAACATGACAATTTAGTATTATGTCACTGGGCGATAGTTGGAAAAATGATACCAAAGATAAGATTACTGTACGCAAAACTTAAAAAAAAAAAAAAAATAGGTCTCAAAACAACAAAAAAAAACATGTAGAAAATAATCTCATTCTATTCATACTTGTACTTGAATAAATGTACTTATGTGACATTCCAAAACTGCAAATATTTTTCCAACAGTCAGTACATTGTCAATGATGGCATTTTTAAAGTATTCTGTACTCAACACTATAAATTACTACTTCTACTTTTCTTAGCAAAAACTACACCTATGTCCAAAAATATTCAGTTTTCTGTTACACAAGAGAAGGAAAAGCTGCAAAAACTTAGAACTGAAAAGCTAGAACCAGATAATATTTGTCTTTTTGGCTTGAAAAATTACATCTAATCAATCATTGAACCCTAAGCCATGTATTCCCTCTGTCAACTAATTAATCAGTCAGCTCATTGTTTCAGCTCTAATGGTGTATTGCTAGACCATGTGGGCTGGGCATAGCAGTGTGAATGAGAATAAGTGGTATTTTCTCAGTTAAAGAGCAAGTATCTCAAAACTGCACTTGTGTACAGTATCAAATGTACTCTGTTAAATTCTGATTCGGTTACTTTTAACTGCATTTAAGTCGCGCAACCATTTCCTAGTAAATCAAACCTCGTGCCATTAATTGCCATGCTCTGGGTGTGTGCGTGCGTGTGTGTGCATGTGTGTGCTGCTAAAATAATGCCCCGGCTGTCCTGATATCCCACAATTCTTCTGTGGGCTGCATAGTGGAGTGTGATAGGCTGGTGGAGAGGGGGAACTGCAGCAGAGGAGCACCGCTGTCAGGAAACAGAAGCCCACTACGAATGCAACTCGCATAACCAGCTGAACGAGGGACGGTTTACCTGGTAATAACCTCTTTCTTTTGCTGTTTTTCTTCTGAAATCTTACACTGTGCCTGTCTTACAAGAGATGCACGCTTCCCGGTTTGTTCACTTTTGTGTATTGTTTCCTCTTTTTGTGCCATATTCGGGGTCGTTTGACCACAACACCCGCGGCCGATGACAGATAATTAACATTAAAATCCACTTCTGCTGTATTCACTGAAGCGGAAAAGTGGAGTGGCTAACCGTGGCAGTAACATTGTTAATAGCCCCTTTTTATCACGCTGTTTTGCATTGTAGCCTCTCGGTGCGTAACATTGTAGCGACATGTTGTTTTTTGCTGAATGGGCTGCAGCGGCGGCCGTTATTTTGTAGCTAAAAGTCGGATATTTCAAAGCAACAAGCCGCCTGAGGTACAGTAGCTTAGCGTGCTCCACTTTCGAGGCAGAAAGTGGACAAATGGGAGAAAATAAGACAATATATGTGGCTTTTCTAACCTTAACCCCCCGTGTGATGCATCATTGAAGGGCAGAGCTGAGTCATTGACACACACGGTAACGTTTGGGCACAGTTAATGGATTAAATTTGTTAAATAGTCGGCGGCTAACACGACATACTTGGGTGTTTTTGATCTGCAGTGCGGTAGGCGTGGTTAGGGGCAGGATGACACGGTCTGGATCCTCTTTTAGCATCCTTACATCCTTCTAAGCAAGGAAAGCAATGGCCGGAGTCTGACTAGACAATTTAATTAAGATGCACAGTTAGCTGTTGTTGCAGTAGCATTGGGAGGCAGAAACATGGTGGGCCTTGTTTGCAGGCTTTTATACTTCATTCATTGAGAGTGTAGCTTTTTGATCTCAGCCTAAATTTACCTAAAGCTGATAAGTGTGTTAAAATATTGAGGTATTTGTCTTTTTGTCCCACATTTAGGGACGTTACTTTATCAGATTAGAGGTGTGGCAGGGGTGTGACCCTCCCCAGAACTACAAATATATATATATATATATATATATATATATATATATCACCCCCCCTCCTCCCCACATTTCACAGTTTCTGGTTATGATAAATGCAGTGATTTTGGAGCTTTCTTGGGAAAACATGTCTTTTTGTTCTTTTAGGTTTGGGCAGTGTGTAATATTTCATACCTTTATATCTTCCTGAAATTTCAGCAGAGTATACAGTATATAATGGTATCACCGTGCATTTGCAGTAACCCCTTATGTGCTACTTACTTTAAGCTTTTCAGACTAATAAATACGTGATAGAAACCTACAAAATGTTAAGTAAAGAAATATTCTCATAGCTATTTTCTTTATTAAATAGAGAGATTCAACTGTAAAGCATTTGAATCAAACTTTCTCTCGGTCAGTGAAGACTGAGGATTGCCTTGTTAAGCCATCATAAAATACTTCAATTAAATTCAAACTTCAAAGAAACAAAATAAAATCACCCAAACTGTCTTGGTTGCTCTTGTTAGTAATCTAGTTAATAAGTTCACCATTCCAACAATCACCAGCTCCAGTTTAGTCAAAATAAATCCTTAATTCGCCAAGTTAGATGTTAAAATGTGGTTATTCCCCACAGTCTATCTCTGCGTTGCTGGCCGCTGTCTGTTAACAGTCCTGTAACTTCTCCTCCATCACTAGTTGTCACGGTGTCTTTCAGCTCAGTTGCCTGTTCCACCAGTAGCAACCAGAAACTAGGCTCTGGTGGTGCATGCTGTGCACTACATAAAGTGAGTTCAGTAGAAAGAGGAACACCTGTATTTATGACAGTATTGAAAAACAGACCTTCAGGATTTCTAAATACCTTTGTATATTGTAATACTGCGATACTGCCCACGCCTACGTTAAATCCAGTTGCAGGTTTTAGGGCTCACAGGGTATTTAAAATAAATACAAAATACAACCGTTAAAAGTTGAACGTCCCTCCGTTAAGCAAAGTTTTAAAAAACATAACTCCGTCCCCAGTCTTTAAAAAAATATTTGAAATGCCTCCTCCATCTTTCACCTTTCCCTCCTCTTTAATTAATAACACAGTCCCTTACAAAATGTTTCTCACATGTTTATGATGAAGATCGATCTATATGCAAAACCTAAATTATGTACAAAACATATAGCTTTAAAGGAATAAACCACCGTGCCAGTTCATATCAGCTTTATTTTTAAAGCCCAAAACATTTGTCTTAGATAGTTTTAACATTTCGACAGCACCCTCTGTCCCTTTTTTTAACCAGTTAACCGGCAGCTAATTTGCATCTGTCGTCCCTGATGAGCAACAAATAATACCATCAGCTCACAGTAAATCTTCCTCTGATCATCAGATTCAAAATGGGGTCGTGCAAAAGTTCAGTTTCAGCCTCTTTTTGTTGTTTTTGTCTGTGAAAGGTCAGCAAAGAAAAAAAAAACAAGCACCTTATTGATAATGTGCCCGCAGGTCTTTTGTCTAATTTCGGACATTTTTAGGAACAAATCATGAATTAGTAGATTGAGAAAAATAGCTGAACTGATAATGTAAATGCCCAATCACACATTAGGCTCACATAAAAGCAAACAACGGCCTATTGTTCATAGTTTTGTCCATAAAAACTAAACTAAGGTGATTAAATAGTACTGCAGAATAAGAATAAGATTTATTAAGTAGTTTTTTTTTTCTTTTAAGTAATTTACTTTCTTCTTTGGGTGCCTACAATAAACATATTAAGAGGAATAAAAGTAATGCATAGTAGTGCAACACCCAGGAGCATAAATATAAAATAGAGAAGTTGCAATAGAAATATGACAAAGATACTTTAAAAAGTACTATAACGTAACAAATCTATACAATAGAGCTATTTCAAAATAAAAAAGCTGCACAGTTTTGTGCAGTATGTGCAAAAAATATTACTCTGATATTTTATTTAGAAATGATGAAAAAATGATGTCATCCACTGAGGCTGCGACTGCTTTTTCTTTGGAAGAATAGGCCCCAAAAAATACAACATGGGGACCAAACAAGAAGAAGATTTATCGATCAGTCCACTGACAGAAAATAACTATTTTTAGAATCAGTTAATTGTGAAAAAAAAGTGATTTTTTTAAGTGAAAAAGTTAAGTCTGCTTGTAAAAATGCAGTATTTGCTTGTTACTCCATCTTCTGTGATATTTAAGTAAATTTGGACGTTTTGGACCATGGGTTTGAAAAACAACCAATTTAAATATGCCAACTTGGACTTTGGGAAGCTATGATAATCATTTAATGCTGCCTTATTCTGAAAGCATTTATCCCTAGGCAGGCTATTTCCCAATAACCTTACACTCCAAAAATAACTAAAGGTTAATGTTGTGTAGACACACTCAGCCATGTTAACATTATGCTGTCCTGCAGACTTTATCAGTAATCAAGTCACATCTGATTTACTGATTACCTATAGCTGCTAATCTTATAAAATGCTTAATCCCTATTGGCCGTCTTAGCCATAAGAAGTTATTAACTCTTCATCAAGCTACAGAGACTTAGTTCAAATCTCTTACATCAATGGGGGATTGCTCTTTGTAAAAATAGTTGTATAACCGAGTGCAAACTCACGTAGCAAGCATGTATTTCAGGTATTCTTCCTGTCAGACTCACTGGTGACGTCTGTGCCAGGCTTTCAAATCGTCCGTGCGACTGCATGGCAACAAAGTTGCGCTGATCGTGTCGACGAATGAAGTGCACAGTCGAGTTTAGACAACAATAAGTTAGCTGCTCTTTCTGTTGTATCCCTGAGTGCCTTGCCACTAGTGACAGTAATGCTAAGAATGTAAACGCAGCAAGCTGACGGGATTTATGGCCTCCTCAGCAGAAACGCTCCCAGCTTGGAGTCACCTTCATGTGGCCAGTCTGCCTCTCCCTATTTCTGCTGTTGAGCCGAGGAGTGTCTCGTCCAATTATGTCTTTAAGGGTTCGACTAAAAGATTATGTTAAAATCAATGAGGACCGGATGAAAGCCTCCGAAGTGGCTACTAAATTAAAAAAATTATATGTGCGACAACATTTTTGTTATGGCTATAATGAGACTGTTTTCACGGACGTTTCGGGAAAGAACCTCCATCATTTAGCAGTTGATGATATGAACAATCTTTACACTTAGTTACCAGTTTATTAAGGAAATATACCTAAAACTAATTCAGTTAAATACAATAGTCTTGCAACAAGTCCTTCCCTCAGTGATTGAAATATTATATCTGTGTAACATTATACAGACAATTTCACATGTCCGATTAAATTCTTAATGACCAATTAATTGATCATTGATTAATTGTTATCATCATCGATAAAGGCTCATTTATACTCTCTTTGTATATAAAAAAGAGAAAAGTAATTCATTTTACTGTAAGTTGTTTTATTGGGCTGCTATATTTGAGTTTTGTTACTGTAACAAAGAGTAACTATTTTGTTAAGTGACTTGAATTTTACGTTGTTTTATTTATTTTGCTGTTGGATTGCTAAATGTAGATCGCACTACATTCCTTTTACTTAAATGGAACAAGCTCTTGCATTCATTTTATTTTGGAGAGACTTTATCTCAGACTGTAAACACAGATTACCAGCTAGAACTGGGCTATTTTTTGTTGGGGAATAATGCCCCGATATTTATTGAGGAATAAAAAAATCATAGTTAGACGAATTTAAAAAATAATCAATAGATTAATTGTTAAAAAAATAATTGTTAGGTGCCGCCCTACTGATGTTACAATTTTTAAAAATTTTGTAGCTTGGTAGCAGCTTTTGTCGACGCTTGTTTTGTGGATTGGTTGACTGTGTGTGTTGGTTGTGTAAATGAAATATTATTTTTCAGAGCTGTCTCTACACTGAGTCTGTGCTGCTGGAGAATGTTCTGGCCGAACCCTCTGAGGCAGAAAACAGATCTCAGTTGTTTATATTTCTTGAATTGTTACAAGAAGGACTTAACTGTGCTTAGCTGTGAGATTATATTGAGAAACATTTTGTTCATGTGCCTGAAGCAGCATTATCTTGCTTGTTAGCTTTGTCAATCACTTGTTGTTACTGTTTCGCTTCTTCTGAGTCAGAGAGTCAGACCTGCATTGAGCTCCTCGTGGTGCTTGTTACACCTGTTTACATGCACTGAAAATCAGGTAAAGACATGTTGGCTGGTGCCGAACTGTTACTACCTCCTCTGCTATCCAATCCAGTTCAATTTTAGCTCTGCCCATTCCAGTCTTTCTTGTTTTAAAGGAGCAGTGTAGGATTCACTGGCACCTTGCGGTGAGGATTGCAGGTTGCAACCATCTGAAACTACTCCCAAGTTTCAAGCATGAACTCTCGGTTCGGATTCCTTATGTGCTTATTGTTCAGGAGGTTTTCGGCTGGAGCCAAATTATCCACATAGATGCCTTTCTCTTCAAACCAAATGAACCAGGTGATAAAAAACAATCAAAAACACTGAATAAAGCTGTTTCACAATGAAAATCATCGTCATAAAACTGTGGAAAATGTCCATCAGTTTCCTTGAGTCCAAGGTGATGTCTTGCTTTGATCAACCAGCAGATTAAAACCTTGAGAGATTAAATTTATTACAATGTAAGACAGGGAAAAGCAGCAAAAAAAAAAAACTCATGAGAAGCTGAAAACTGAACTGAAAATTGATATAAACAGTTGCTTAATTATCGAAGTTGTTGCAGATTAATAGATTCATCAGTTATTTGTTGCAGCTCTATTAAATGTATTGTTTAATTCAGAAAGAGTCTTCTCAAAATTAATACCAAATTCTGTAATTGTTCTTCTCGCCAGGCACTCTAATGCACTTTTTACGCAGTGATCCTGCTATAGGGCCACTACGAAGTCCCTTTTTTATGCCATCTTTGCATTATTTTATACATAATCAAACAACGACGGCATGATGCCTCTCAGGTGTTTGATTTTAGATAGCATGCTGACATCAGGGAAGCAAAAAAGCTGTGAAGGGTGTGATGTTAAACACATCATACACACGACCTTTCAGCCCTTTCTAAACAATAACAATGGTTATTGTTCATGTCGTCCTCTCCTCAAGGGAGAGAATGACATCAATGAATCAATGAAGTCAGGGAGCTCAAAGAAGCACCCTGACTTCATTGATTTCCCCAAATTGTGGGCATTTACGGCCACTGTTGTTCTTCCTTGAGTTTGCTGCTAATTGCTACTAGCCCCTTTATGAATTTCCCAAGTGGTTGACACACAACACACCGTCAAAATGTCACACCTGAGCATGGTCCCATACTGTCCCATATACACAGACACTGTTTCAGCACTTTTACCACCACCTTTTGTGGCTTAAAGGTGGGACAGCTCTGTCCCCCAATACCAAGATTGAACCTTTTATACAGAACAGCGAGGCAGAATAACGGTATGATATTCCAGCCTTGAACAGGCAGGATAAAAGGGGGGCATGGATGCCAAGCTGAATCTACTGTTGCATCTATTATAGTCACTGCAGTTTAAGTGTTCACTGAATGCTTCAGCTCTGATGTCATTGTTAAATGACAATAAAAATTGAAAATGGAAATGGTTTTCCTGCAATAGACCATCACATTAATGAGACATATCAATAATTTTTTTTGTTGTTTTGAAGTCAGGACAGTTGAAAGCACTTTTGGGATCTGTAAACCCAAAGCAAAGGTGTCTCACTTGAGTGGCCAGACCAGCTACATGGTATCCCATTACAGTATCTGCGTTTGTGTGTGTGTGACAGCTGTCAGCCCCGCAGCCATGTAGAGCGGTCGCATCATATACTGCATGCCCGCTCGGGATGGGCTTGGACGTGTCAAACAACGCCAACCATTCCCCTCTAAGTAACCTCCATAAGCCCTCAGGGGGGTCAGCGGTGTGGGGGCAGGGGTGACAGGGATGGGCCCAGCTGTGGTGCTCTCCGGCTAATGGCACTCAGCACAGATGGCAGTCCCTCATCCTCCCGTGAGCATGTGTGTGTCCATGTGCACAGGCCACTTTCCAACAGTGTGCATTACAATCACAAATGGACCTTTTAAAATGGAGGTTTGCATGCACGGGGCATTTAGTGTCAGTGATCAATTATGTAATGCAGCTACACAATGATCAACCTCTGCTGAGCTTTTAGCATGGATATCTGCTGCAGTGAGTTGTCTCAGCAGAATGTGATTTGATTTCTGATTAAATTGGTTTGTTTAGTGGCAGCCTGAAGGTTTGATTAACTTCGGATTAATTTGATTTGTACTGGAAAGAAGAAATGGGCGTGAGTTATCGATGATGTAATTGTTTCTCTCAGGGAAGTTTGTTTTTGGAAGGAGAAATGTAGATGTGTGGTTTCTGCTTGTCCTTCCTTAGAGGTCACAAAACCGAGAATATCAGCATTAATCTTCAGGTACAACTGATAAAAAAATGTGTTTTCCATCAGGCGGCAGCTGAGTGTAAAGCTGTTTGTAACATGGTCATCTGGCACATAAATCTGATGACATTTTTGTCACTAGGTGACCATGGTTGTAGTGTTGTTTTGCAGTGTTTGAGTGTCTCTGCATTCTTTTGTCTTTTCGGTCATGGTGGTAGGGTTGCAGCAATGCACTGGTTTCAAGGTATACAGTGGTATGAAAACTTAAAACTCTTATCTCCAGCATTGGAAAAAAAGGCAACCCAATAAGGGATGCACAATAATATGGGCCTGTCATTGGTAGCAGCCGATATTAGATGAAATATCTGAATCAGCCAACATGCTTTTTTCTTATTTTGCGTAATAAATGAATATTAAATATACTGAAAAACATTGCATGTCATATCTCCATCTGCTGGTTTCCTATCACGATAAGAGTATGCATGCATAAAATCATGTTAATTCCACTACAGATGAGACTTGATCACTAAAACTAGTTGAGAAAAAAGTGGATATATTGATACCTGTTTTCAGACAGATTAGATTAGATTAGATGGACCAGATAGACTTTTTTGTCCCAGTGGGAAATTAACCGTGGACGTCAGTGTCTGCAGGAGCATCAGCAGGAGGAGCTGATGTTGGAGGTGAAGAACATGGGTTGGATCTGGGATGATTTTTTGTGCCCGTCTGAATTTGGTTTTGTTGAAAGATACTCCCATAATCTTCCCCATCCCAAATGAGTTGTTATCGGCTTATTGAAAAATCCGATATCCTGCATCCCTAAACCCTGAAAATCTAACCTGCGCTTGTTCATTTCCTTTTTTTTGCCTGTCAGACTTTTTACACAAACTTGCATTTAAAAAATGGTTCAGGTTTTAAGTAACTGAATTTTCCTTTTAAATTCATGTGTCCCCTTTCTAAATTTTAAGGTTTTTGCGGGTCTGTGGACACAGCATAGGCGGAGCTCTCCATTAATTCTTTTTTTTTCCTCCCCAGCAGTTTGTGACTCGTGGGGTGGATAATTGATCTGTTGATGTCTTTAGAGCTGATCAGGTACAATCAATAAATGAGAGGAGCAGCTGCTTTGAGTAAATGCAGACTTTTAGACTAAGGAGAATGAATAGTTAAATTTCACTTTCACTGACCTTAGATTGCTCCATCTGTGCCCAGAGCACGCTCTGCGCTCCAGGAGTGAGGTGCAGTGAATTATCGAATGGTATTTACATTTCAACAGCGCTCTTAATGAACAGTCAGGCTCCTAAAATAGAAAATCTATTTGCAGCAGCAGATGTTTTAATCATGGCGGGCAGCTATAAATAAATGAATGTATGTGAAATCTTGATTTGAAATTAACTGGATTTGATAATTGGATTTTAATCCATCCTTACTTCCTGTGTGCCTGAGGATTGTCCTGGTGAAAAGGTTAAACACCAGCTGTTTCTGGTACCAAAAGCTTTCATAATCTTAGAGTTTGAATCTCAGTTACGCACGATGGTTCAGTAATAGAGCAGCAAAGCATGTTTATTCATTTGAAAGTGTGACAGATTATTAGTTGTTAAAGACTGAATCTTATAGTCCGTGTGATGAGGCTATATTGGTGCAGCCATCAGCCGCTCCTGTATACCAGCAGTACTCCAGAGCGCTAAATGAGTTGTGAATACAGCTTTCTGAATGCATAATGTATGTGCCAGTCCATGGTGAGGGCCACACACAAGCCTACTGTGTGGGCTGTTGTGTGGCCCTGTGAAGAGTGCCTGTCACCAGTGACTGAACGTATTCTTCCTCCATTTCTATGGTGCTAAGATGTTCCTTTCCTCCCGTCCTACCACAGTTCCTGTTTCATACAGGGGGTTAAGAGAAGCAAAGGTTAGCTGTGCAGCCGTCATCTGACATCTGATTACTGAGCCGCTCTTCAACTTTGCCACACATGACACAACAGAGAGCAGAGAGGTTTTGAAAGGACACTGATTGAATTTGCCTTATTTGCTTTATTGTCTTATTGGTCTTTAGACATTTTGAGTTGGACAAACACGCTCTTTTAAAAGCCAGAGTTGGAATATGGATCTTGTGAATCACTTCCCATTTCTGTACTCCTGCCTTTAATCAAAATTTTGTAATATTTATAGCCTTTTTTATGGCACCTGAAGTTCTTAGAGTTGAACATTAGAAAGAGCTTTATCAGTGTGTTGCGTACAGTGACCCTTGATGCTCCCGAGGTCTGTGAAATCAAGGGCAGAGATAACATTCCCAAATCCAGATTTACCGCCGTTTGGAGTTATCATCATTATAATCCATTTAAACCTTTGAAACCTGAGCAAATTGTTACAGAAAAATTACCTGGAATTTAGCACAATAAAAGAGAAGGAATAAATGGAAAAAAGAAAAAGGTAATAATAATAATAGTTTTCTGGTCATGTTTCCCCTTTTTTTGATTATCTGTAAATAATAATTATTATTATTTCTCTCTTTCAAAAGTTATTTTCAGGTCATTACCTTTTCCTTATTCCTTGCTTTTTGTGAGACATCTCTTGTGAAGTTGTTCTTTGCTCTTTTAAAGGGCTGTTTTTAAAATAAGTCGAATTTGCTCAGGTGTCAGAGGTCTAAATGCATGTGAAAATCATCTGAATGTAGCAGAGGAAAAATTGATGTTGTTTCAAGATTGTTTCAAGTTTCAAAGGGTAAAACACCAGCAACTGTGACTTTTAAAGTGTTTTGTGTTACTTGGAAAAGCGCGATTTTGCTTTATACTGCAATTCCATGTTAAGTAATTCCATCGGGATTCAAACCCACAGCTCATTAGAAAAGATGAATAACTCTTTGGCGTTCAAAACAAAAAATTCCAACTAAGACTGAATCATTCTGCATTATAGTAAACAGTTATCCCAAATTATATTGAATCAAGATCTCCTCCTGTAACATCACACCTAGGCACTGTAATCGGAGACAACTAAACATTTATTTCAGTTCAGCTAAAAGTATTTTGTATCTGTCATGAACAAAACAATGTGGAGGCATGATGAGGGCATGGACTCCAGCTGTTAATAAATCCAGTTATGTGCCTGCCAGTGCTGTTCACAGCAGGACGCGTGGAGTTCGGCATGTGGGCCAAATTTAGTCCTTGAAAAAAAGCTCTCAAGATTTTTTGAAGTTTTCAAACTGAGATGGGTTTCTTGTTACAAGCTGTAAAATAACTTGACCCCCAAAAAACAAATTCTTGCTCTTGTCGTTATAATCAGTACATAGAGGTTTTCTTTTTTTTCGCTTTGTTTTTAGAGCCATGGATCTCTATTGTGGTTGTTTTCATTCAACATGTCGACAGTTTCGGGGATCACCTCAGTCCACAGTGTGGCTTTTGTTGATCCGGAGGCTGCTGTGCTGTCCCCAGCTGAAAGTCAGAGATCCTCCCCTCAATCCTCCCTCCCCGAAGTAAACACGGCTCTAAAAATAGAGCTCAGGGAGAAGCCAGCCAACATCAGAATGACAGGCATCCATACTACAAACCCCAGACTCCCAGAGGCCCACTGTGCTGTCCCACACATAACGCCCTCCAAACCCCACATCCCAATGTCAAAGCCTGTGGGTACGGTTAGCGCAGGGCCCCCGGTGAGATCCGTCCTATCTGTCATCTTTGTTTGGCAAAACTGGCCATTAGATGTTTCCTCTCATTACCCAGTTTTGGGCCCTTGGGACGGCATCTGTCGCTGGTATGCTGCTATTCACAGAGGGAGAAGGTCATGCCATGAAAGACGTGTAGTACAAATACTTTGGATGGTTCTGTGTGTAAATACTCTGCAGAGAAACAGGGAGGGCATGAAAAAAAATGTGTGACGTGTGTAAACTGTATTCCTATTATTTATTTTTTTCTGTTTGATTATTTTAGAGTTGAAACAGTTAATTATTTAATCTGTTTCTCCATCAACAGAAAAAAATAATCGACTATTTTTGTAGTAAATTAATTATGCCTCCGTGCCAGTGTTTTCGGCTTGTCTGTCCTATTATTGTGACCGCGATATTTCTTCAAATTTGGCCTATAGTTTACTTGGATTTAGCAATGAACTGATTAGATTTTGGTGGTCAAAGCCCAAATCTCCTTGAAAGAATTTGGCACAAAAGTCAAAAGTCAACAATGGCCTAGTTTTATCGGTCAAAAGTCATGGTCAGTGTGACCTTACATTCGTCTCATTCTTGTAAAAGTGATATCTCAAGAACACCTGGAGGGAATTTCTTAAAGTTTAGCACAGGCGTTTACTTGGACTCAGTGATGAACAAAAATGAAAAATTTAGTGGTCAAAAGTCGAAGTCAGTGTGACCTTGCAGCTGTCTCTTTCTCCTTAAACGGTTCCCAAGAAAACCTTAAGGGAATTTCTTCATATTTGGCAAAAATGTCCACGTTGAGTCAAAACTGAAACAAACCTGCACATTTTGTAATAAAAGTATATAATATGATAATAGTAATGCTGAATATTATCTGGTTGCATGTTCACCAGTGTGAGAATTAGTTGCTTTTCTGCTTTTTTATACCATTGTAAACTGAAACGTTTTGTTTTTGAAGAACAAGACATAAGCTTGCTTTGGGTAAAATTGTGACATACGTGTTTTTTGACACTTTACAGACCGAAGATTACCAAAGAGAATCAATAATGAAAATAATCGATAGTTACTGCCCGTGGTGAGAGTGTTAAGAGCCAAAGACATGCAGTATATTTTAAAAATTGTGGATGTCAGGGCACCAGCAGTCTAAGCACTTTCCATTATCAGCTGCTGACACTCCTGCGACTGTTGAACGGGACTTGAGTGCACCTGAGGCACTTACATTAATTTCACTTTTTATTCTGCAGTCAAACAATACCCACATCTCTGCATTTGCATCTGAGAGGAGGGAATCGTAACACAGGGGCTGAAAACCGGCAGTACATCAATTCATAACAAGTCAGCTGACTCATCAGGTTTTTGTTTTTACTGTCCGCTTTCCCCCACTACAGCGTGATTTACCATGACGACCGAATCAGGCGCGGAGTCGGAGGCCAAGCAGCCGCAGGAGAACAAGGAGACGGAGAAGGGGAAAGCAGCAGCCGAACCCACTTCGCCTCAGAACCAGCCGGAACAGCTTCCCGCCGCCGCCGGACACAGCACCCCCGCCAGGAGAGAACAGGTCAGCCTCTTCATTTCAGTGTGAACTGTGCCCACAAACAAAGATCCACCCTTTTGTCATTGACAGCATGAATTCTGTGAAAATTGTTCACCGTTTAACTTTTTTACACATTTTAATGTTTGTGTGAATACAAAAACAAAAACAAAAAAATATTTCAGTAATCTAATTGAGCGTGTTTTCATGGTGTAAACACAGAAAAAAATCCCTGTAGATTAGGCTCACATTTGACAAAAACATACACGCCATTCATCCCACTCCTCAATGAATTGTGCCTTTGTGTGAAAAATGGAAATGAACAAAATAAATGCTGACGGCATGACCTCAGTGTTCTCAATGGCGTTTGTGGCCCCACATCAGATGCATCTGTTTATGAGTAAATCTTTCAGTCTACGCTCTGTGCTTTTACTTTGGAAACCACAGATCGAAAAATCCACAACAAAGTCTGGATGTTTTTATTCCCAGAATTGCATCAGCTGATTGTGCTGATTAAAACACAACTTCACACAGCTGTGGGAAGAATGAGCAAACGGAGCTACTGAAGCAAAACCTCATGGCTTTTAGCGGTTTATGGTCTCAGCTCTCTGTTTTAGGGCAGACAAATTAATACAGATAACTAGAGCAGCAACGATGACAGAAAACGAAATGTCAGCTATTCTGATAATCAGTTTATTGCTTAAGTAATTTATAACAAATGCTAAATGATTCAATTGTTCCAGGTTTTCAAAATATAAGATGTACTGCTTTTGTTGTTTAAGTCAATGCAAACTAAAATATCCTTGGATTTCCAAGAAGTCATTTGAAGACATGACTTTTCAATGCAAATGCAATTATTACTTTTCCTGTATTTTCTAGACTGAATAATTTACAGATTGAATGGTAATTAAAATAATCATTAGTTGCAACCTTACAAATAACCAAATGTCAGTAAAGTTTGATTGTACTGGAAAGCCTGGTGTGTTTGACCCCATCAACCTGGGATGAAGACCCGGGCCACACTTCTGTCGCTGCAACACGGCTGCAGAGCTGCCAGTGCTATGGCAACTATATTTCACAATTAAAAGCTGGTGCTCGACTCATTTACCGAGCCATGCAAGCCGCTATGTCTTCAACAACACAGTCATGCAAATATTTCACAATAAAAAGCCTTGCATTAACTAATGAAGGAATTCTCTCCATAGAAATGTTGGGCTTTTATTCTGAAACAGAAACAGGAGGCGTTTAGTTAAAAAATCTATATTTTTTTTCATGTCTGTGACAGATTTTAACTTTGAAAATGTAGTGAGTGGTGGTGAAATGCCAATATGATGATCAAAACACCATTTTCATCGTCCATTTTTGCTGAAAATGCGAGTCATGAAGAAAAAATAGTCACGAATCCTTTTCTTGTGATGTTCTGCAGCTGAGCAGCTACCAAGCAGCAGCCGAGCCACGGCGGCAGTGTGGCTGCTCTAACCTGTTAACACGTGTGCTGAAAAAGATGCACACATGAAGATGCAGGCAGTGTGGCCGTGGCATCACCTTGTGTGTTAAGCAGCGTAGTAAATGTTGTTCTTAAAATTTCCATTGCTTTGGCACACAAACATCTATTTGATGAGCTCTTGCTGTCAAATTTACTAAAACAAAAGTCATGATTTACCTGCAGGCTCATGGACTGAACAGGTCATTTAATATTCTCGTTTTTAAGTAATGAAAAACCCTCCGGTCCAGAGTGTAGCCTGCAGACTGTCCATTTGTTTTCCTGAGACTTCCCGAGTAGCCGCTGATGTTATCTGAACACTAAGTGCTTGGCCCGAGCAGCCTTCTGGGCTCACTATCGAATCACTGTAAAGATTGAATTTCCAGAGCTCGCAAACGGTGGAGGGACTCTCTCACATGTGAGGCAGATTCCTGCTTATTCCCAAATGTACTAGTTTAAAGAAAATGCAACTTGCTATACATATAAACAATTTAAACTACCTGCTGTAGCTTGAAGCCGCACCAACACTGAGAAAAGAATAAGTACAAAAAGATTGTGAGAGGTTTGACTGATGTCGGTATGTGAAGGTTCTCAGACCGCATTAGAGTGAGGATTAGCTCTAAGCCGTCCGCTCTTATTATTTTTACATTTACGTGAGATTTTAGGCAAGAATTTAGGAACAGATCAAAACTGGATTAAGTTTAAACTAGTAGATTTCTGTCATTTGCGAGCAGCCAATAGTGAAGAGTCAGAAGGTCAAAAGTCACAGCCAGATATTGTTTTGTCAGAAAAAAAGTTTTGAGATGTTTTGCCTTCTAACAATCTGCTGCGTGTTTGAACATTTAAATTCAATTTGTGCATGCTCAGGCTCACAGCCCCACTGCCCCAGCAGTGTATCAGGATGTGGAAAAATTGAAGTATGGAAACGTTTGATGTTTTTGATGAGGAGAAGAAGTAGAGCATGAGTTGACACATGAATCATAATGGGCTGTAATGAGAGAGCAGCAGATGCAGGGCCAGGCGATGGAAAGATTCATTATGTTCTGGGCAATGTTGCAAAAAATTGTACCACATTTGAATGAAAAAAATATTAATCTATAAATAATTTGTTGGCTAACAAAGCGACACATGCATGACTCGGGCTGACCGACAGGATGATGCACGCCTCAGAGATTATAGAAATGTGTGAACATTAGAGATTTTGCTACACTGCGAATACTGAAGTAACTATGTGATTAATGGTACTGTTTGTGTAAGACCTCATTTACTTCAGGATATTATTATATTTTCTTATTGGATTAGCCAAAACCCTTTGTCTATTAAGTTTCCAGGAAATGTACAACATCAAGATGTATGTGGATGTCAGAATATGAAATTACTCATACTGAGTCCATATTGCCCTCTTTAATGCATGACTATAGAAAAGTAGCAAAAGAGGTCACATTTCACATTGATTCACGTTTGTTTTGTAGCATCACAACAACAAGAGCATGACTAAGACCACATTCAGAGTTCAGGCAAATCAGATTTGTTTCTCAAGCCAGCTCTCATAAACAGACTGTCCATACTGTTATTTGCCAGTAATTAGATTGGATTTGTGTGTTGAGACATCACCAATTTATCTGTATGAGTTGCTGTTGTAACAACATAAGTGTAAGTACATAGCAATGCTGGAAGAATGAGAAGTGGAGGTCCATCATTTCGCCCTTCAAACAATTTACTTTGGCGTTTGTCCACGGACTGTTGTTCCTCATGTTGTCACCTTTAATGTTCTGTTCATAGCAGCATGGATCTGCTCAGCATCTCTCAGCCTGGATTTTACGTTGTCATTGTGTGCATGTTTAAAGACACTCTTAAACCTGATTTGAGTGGCCAATCACGTTTCAAAAACCTCCTCTAATTGTCGTTTGGATCCGATTCACAAAAATTGCAATGCATGTGTATATTTTGCTGTCCAGACTTCCCTAGAATCAATCTGGATACAATCTGGTTATGCCATAAAACTGATTTGGTTTAACAGTCTGAACAAGGTCTTAAGGCCAAAACATACCAAACCGACACCAAAGAACTAGCAGCAATGAAAGCAGGCTGTGGCGTCGCCTCATGTTGCCAAAGAATCGCACATGAACACACCGCAAAGACTACAACCGATGACCAGCCAGCACATATGTTCTGCGCCTGCATGAGAGAAAATATCTCCATAGCAGCAGAAGCTGTCGTCTGTATTGGCATTTAAAAGGGACGCCAGAAGACTGTTGTGATGCTACATAGCCAGTAAGCACATTAATAAAACAACCCAACAAAATAACAAAGCACATTTACCATGCACCAGTGAACAATAAAAGAAACCATCAGGAGAAGTTTCTGCTGAAGAAAAATAATCGTACCTTTTATAACAAGTTTGTTGCAGTCTTACTCCCTCTTAACTTTAGTCTTTCGTTTAGTCTCCTCACTTCAGTTTCTCTTCTCTCGCACTGAGCCGGTGCAGTGATTTCATCCACGGGCTCTGCTGTCTCCAGTGCAGATTCAACACGCCACATTTTTGGAAATAAAGCGGAAAAGAGCCAACAGTGCGAGACATGCTGCAAAGACTAGGTCCATGGACACTCACCTGTGGCTCCACTATTAAAGCGGTGATATGTTTTCCATTAAAAAACATATTCCAACTTTAATAGTTGAGCAAATGTACAATAAAAAACATGGCCAGTGAACTATGAGGGCAATGATATTTTTAAAAAATTGGTTAATTGAGGTAAAAACTTCATGTAATCATGATATTGATTTGAGGTCATATTCCCCAGCCAAACAGCGGCCTAAAATTAAACAACTGGTGATGCTTTTTGGTTAATGCTAACATGCTCACAATGACAAGAGGTGCAGTGGAGGGTTTACAAAGTTATGCAGACTATATTTACCTCTTTTCTGACTGTTATCAGTATACCCACCTATCTGCCAAAAGCCATTAGATAATATAGGAGAGTGTATGCACTTCCTCCTGAGTAACCCACCCATCTACTACCACTACACCGCTGACAGTGACTGTGCTGTGATGTTTAGCGTATATATATTGTTCGCCATGCTCAGCATTAGTTTAGTGCATTAACTCTCAGCACAAAAAACAAAGTAGTAGTAAATAGAAGTGTTGATGAAGGTGTTAGATGGCAGGTCAGAGAATTAAAGTTATAAAAATGCATCCACTGGAAAGATATGTGCAGAATTTCACAGCAATCCCTGCAGTATTTGTTGAGATAATTCAGCATCAAAATGCTGGACCGACTGACATTTCCCTCCTTTGCGCCGTGCCACTAACTAAAAAGATTTTTTTAAATGCACAATTTCCCTCCTTGCATCACTTTAGGTGTTTCCTATTAAGTGAATCTACACCAGCATCACTACTACTGCATCTGCATTAAACAGCCCTCATGGTGTCACGCTGAGGATGATGGATGATGCTCTGCTGTTGTCGGAGCGGTGTGAACTGGCAGAAACAAGGCTGAGAGAAGTCACAGCACTCTGACACACTGTCAGTGTTTCCTGTGAGACACATGCTCACCCCGAGACGTTTCGCTGGTCCAGCAGGGTGTATGCGTGAACGAAGTGGCCTCAGTTTACACTTTTACTACTGTCATTCTTCTTTTTTTAATCATTTTAAATGTTTGAAATACACCCTCTGTTATTTTTTTTGACCGTTTTTACTAAGTCGGACCAAAATCATGCCGTCACTTTAATCCTCATGCTCTCTTAAGGTGACTGTAGTTTTCTTGTGTGGTTAAGCGTAACATCCAAACGAGTCCACAGGGAGAACCAGTCTGCTTCAGTTACATTAGACAGGGACAGTGTGATGGATATAGCCTGAAGAACAAGATAAGGAATTTTCAATATAAAAAATGAAAAGGGGCAGTAAATCCACTTTGGTGTGTGCATAAGAATGAAAAATGTCTCAAAGCGAAAGGCATCTTAAGTATAAAGTCAGTCAGGAAGGGCTTTGTTTTCAGCCAAGTGGAAAATTGGATTTTCTCTGTTTAAGACAAAATGGCAGTACACCTCTAGCTCTTCTCAGTGGGACCCGATTACATTCACCAAGGGTCCTATCCAGTCTCTGTATTTAGGTTTTGGAGGTGTGATAGAACCGAATCAGAGACGGCTACATTAACTAACTGACATATGGGGCAGTTAGAGACACTTAGGTAAGAAAACGGTGAGCAGGAGGTCATTTCTGGTCTGTGAACACTTTCATCCTAAAATCAGATATTCCTACAATGAAATAACTTAGGTCTCACTAGAGCTGCAGCGATTAATGGATCAGCTGTCCACTATTGAACTGGTCTCTAATTTGAGAATCGATTAATTGGTTTAATTAAAAAAAAAATTTTAAGGAAAAACAAAATTCTCTTATTCCAGCTTCTAAATGTGAATATTTTCTTGTGTCTTTTCTTCTCTATTAAAAAAAGTGGAATATTTTTGGGTTGTGTGCGAAACCAGACATTAGAGGATGTCACTTTGGGCTTTGGGAAACACTGATTTTCTAACATTTTATAGACCAAACATCTAATCAGTTTCACAAGAAATTAATTGACAGAGTTAGAGTGAATAAAAATAGTTGTTAGTCAGCCCTACGTCTCACGGCTTTAAAATAACAAGCAAAGAAAAGTCCAGTGTAAGAAACATGTGGGTAAACATATAGATTAACTAAATAATTACCGTTAAATGACGCTTGTTTTTCTTCTCTCAGGAGCAGGAGGACGACCAGGTTTCCCACAGGTCATCCACCAGTCGTCTGTCCAGGTCTCCTTTGAGAGGAGTGAAGAAGGTGAAGATCATGCAGTGCAAAGTCACCCTGCTGGACGGCTCCGACTTCACACTCAATGTGGAGGTAAGAGAAACTTTTTGTTAGAGGATAATAGGTGCTTAAAGAGGGGAAAAGGCAGAAGATTAAACTCATATAAAAGTGCTTTTCACTTCAGAGAGCTGTTTGAAGTTAAGCTGCTGCTGTTGTATCACTTGGCCTTTTGAATTGCCTTGCAGCAGTACAGCAACACTAATGATATAGTGTGTAATTACTATAATTAGACCAAGCCTGAAAAGTATTATGTTTTTTTTTTCCTTATTAATTATTATGCCTCCACACCAGCTGCAGCTGATGCCAGAGGCATTGTGTTTACAGGTTGTTTGTCCGTACATCCATCTGTCCCATTTTAATGAACACGATATCATATGCCTTGAGGGAATTTCTTCAAATTTGGCACAAACGTCCACATGGACTCAACAATAGGCTGATTAGATTTTGGTGGTTAAAGGTCAAGGTCAGTATGACCCTGCTTCTGTTTCATTCTTGTGAATGTGATATTTCAGAAACACCTTGAAGGAATTTCTTCAAATTTGGCACAAACAGTCACTTGCTGATAAACTGATAAAATTTTGATGGTCAAAGTCAGTGTGAGCTTGCATCTGTCTCATTCTTGTGGATGTGATATCTTAAGAACACCTTTAGTAAATTTATCCAAATTTGGCATAAACGTTTACTTGAACTTAACAATGAACTGATTAAATTTTTGGAGTCAGAGTTCAAGGTCGCTGACCTAGTGTCCGTCCAATTTTTGTGAAAGCGACATCTCAAGAATGCCTTAAGGGAACTTCCTCAAATGTGGCACAAACGTTTACTTGGACTCAAGAATGAACAGATTAGAATTTTGTGGTCGAATGTTCGGTCTAACTGATTCACATTTTTGCTTTCTCTCATACAGCTTCTCTGGGTAATGTCTACATAAGTTCAGTGTTGCAATGCATGTGTAATAAGGGCTTAAGTTTGCAACTCCATTCGGTTTTCGCTTTTATAACTTCCGTGACAGTTTGGCTTGGTTAATCTGAAGTCTGGAGGCGTATTTATTTATTTACCGTGTCCTGTGTTTGCAAAGTAAACCCATAAGTACTGTTCTTTGCTAAAAGGTGGAACAGGGTTCATGGAAAAGTTGTATTCATTCGGGAAAACAAACATGTGGCACCATTTCAACGTGGATTTCAAAGCATTAAAATTCTGGTTGCCAGACAACAGCAACTCTGACTGCTGCATTAATATGTAAAAACAAAAGAGTGTCCCACAAAGACGTTGTCATAAGAAGCTGAATAGCTAACACCATTCGCCTTCTGCTGCACCCTTGATTCCTCTGCATATCAGTCTTATACTTAGCCTGTTGTATTAAAATAGAATAAAACTGTGCTATTCTGACAGCCCTTCTTAGAAGTAGGGATTTAATGGATTTCACTGCACATTTGCATTGTGTCGAATTGCTTTGTAGGATTCATTTACCCTCCAAAGCTTTTCAATGCAGCCTTAGAGGAAAAAAAATAATTCATATAACGTTCTTAAATGTGTAGTTCTAACTTCAAAGCTCATCTGCTATCCAGAAATAAACCCTACGAGGAAGGGAGAGCCAACAATCAGTGGGAAAACACGTGTCTTTGTGTTGTAAATGTGAAGCTCGCAACGCTGAAACCCCAGCAGCGTGGCTTTTATCGTAATGTGGAAAAATTAAATATGGAAATTGGATGTTTTGTGAGGAGAAGAAATGGAGCATGAGTTGGTTGTTAATCATAATGGGCTGGAATGAGAGAGGAGATTGAGGTGCTGGATTCATTATTCTCTGTGCTGGCCAGTTTTTGTGATATCAAAACGGAAATGTTTTAAATTTAATTGACTAAGATAGTTATATCATTAGAGAGGCAGCGAGAATAAAGCTGTCCCATTTCATCAAACCTTTTCATAAGGTTTTGGTTGATTTTGATCACACTTGTGTTTTTATTAGGTGGGGGAGTCAGTAGTTACAGCATGATACAACAATTGTATTGAGTATTCGGACAATAATACGATATTTACCAATATCACAAAGTCTGCCACAATACAATTTAGATTAAATTGAATTCGGGGGTTTGCGATTGATATGTGATATCATATGCCCATTTAACACAATCTGTCGCAGTTGAAGCTGAAACCCTTTTTTTTGTTGCTTTTGGCCATAAAAGATTTCTTTTAAAACACAGATAATTGTAAATAATTGTGTCGGGCTAAGTACAATAAAGTTTACTTTAAATTGACTCCACTAACACACAAAAAACAGCACGAGAGGATGTCGAAAAAAGGCTTCGACACACCAACTATAAATGAGTGGATTTATTAAGTTTACAATGTAAACACAATGGAGAGAATTACATTTTAACAAAGAACCCAAATTGATATTTTCTATGAAAATTAGTTAAAATGGCTTCACCATGTGTAAACCAATAAGGCCTGATTTTATATTTCAGGAATATACTTAAGTTGAGTGTGTATCTTTCAACTTAATTTTTTTTCTTCTTATAGGTTAAATAACGTGTCCATAAATGGATTTGAATATGCTTGAATATGTGTGCGCTTTTGTTTATACAGTACATGTAGATTTTGTATTTCATTCAAGAAGGATCATCAAGTTTTGAGGGGTTGTAGTTGTTTTTTCTTTTTTTTTTTCCTTTTTTTAGATTTATTATTTATTTTAAGTCTGTCTTTGGACCCAAATTTTCTCCCAAATCTTTCAGAATAATTCCACAGTGCTGATTTATTCCTGAGTAAATACCAACATCTTTATCGTCTTTTTTCGGCCCCTTGTCCTTCTGAAATAAATCAATCAATTGTTTTGCAAAGCTAGTTTTACCTCCAGGCAGCACTGTGTAGCCTTGAGTGAAACTCCTGTCATCATCTATAGTTTTTTAAGTCTCCAGTGTTCGGAATTAACCCCACTCACGAAAGCAGAACCCGTGAAGGAAAATGTATTTTTGTTGTAAATGTGTCTCGGCTTCACGACACAATAGCTTCTTTCTGCCTTCAAACAGTCATTCTTTCTCTGAGCACATTATGAATTCAGGAACAAATATGAATAGTGAACTTATCTGACATTTCACTCGTACATATTTCCTTCTTAACAACAAAAAGTTGAGTTTTTTCTAAAAAAGTTATCAGGCTTTTCAACTTTGTACATTCCCCAAATGCGTGCGGGCTGAACGGGGAGTACCAGACCCTCCTCCTCTTCCTCAAATCTCCTTTGAGCAGATTCCTCCTCACCAGGGGTTTGGATAGAGGGATTAGCTGAGTGTTTTTGTGGTGGTGGTGATGTGAGGGGTTCAGACCGTGAAATGGGAGCATTTGTTGGAGGGAATCAGTGTCATTGACTCTGAGTGTTGGCACGATTACGTGATTTCCCACTGTGGCCGAGGACGGTCCTTAAGGACACGGATCTGGAAATGAGGGTCAGTCTGGACTTCTTGCCCTTGAAAAGGACACAGAGAGGCTTTCCGGAGTGCCGTTAATTTAGATGCATTTGCTCCGGGAGGTGCATTCATGCTAGATGCAGGAAATAGCTGCACATGAAAATTCAAACAAAATAATAAAAATGTCATGGCACTATCTTTATCTGACATAACAGAAAAGAAAAACTGAATTGATTGATCCTGCTTACTCGCCAAATTAACTGACAGACATTTATTTAGTGCTATACTTCCATAAAGTTGGGGGACTTGCGGAGGACATTTCTGGTTGTCCATACGTCTTTCTGTCCGTCTGTCCCATTCTTGTGATCACAACATCTCAAGATCACCTTAAGGGAATTTCTTCAAATTTGGCACAAACGTCCAATTCAATTTAATCATTCGAAATTTAAACAAACAAACATCTAAAAACAAAATAATGTTTGCAGCGTCTCTAGTGTGAAGATTTGTTGGTTTTCTCAGTTTTTATACAACTGTAAACTGATTGTCTTTGGTTTTTGGGCTGTTAGACAAAATAAGACATCTGATAAAAAGAACATTTTTTCTTTCACCAAATCGGTTATTTGAGAGAATGGCCTGCAGATAAATTGATAATGAAAATGTTTTTTTTCGTCAATGACTTGATGATGCAAGCTTTCAGAGTTTTCCCCACACGTTAATTTATTTGTGTTGGCATTAGAAAGATGATAAGCAGTCGGCAACAGCTTTATAGATAAATGATAACATTTTTTAAAAAGATATAAGATATATATGAAGAGATTGGTAGCTCCGTGTCTAGCTGCAGGTGTATTTTGGTAGAAAAACACATTTGGACATCTCAGATTTCAGGTTCAGCCTTTTTTTCCTCTACTTGTTCCCCCGGCTCACATCCCCTCTAATGCACTCTAATCCAGCAGCTCGGACTGAACTGGGAGACTGGGAGATTACTGGACAGTAAACAGATGGGACGCAGTGATTCAATGCTCTGCACTCACTATTAGACGCAAACACACACTGTCGATGGTGATGTTTACATTTCCTCAGTATGTTTTTGTAAGAGTTCCACAGAGATTAGTCAGATTAATAAAATGTAAGATATAAGGATAAACCCCTTGAGATGGATCGAGTCTCAATAGATGAAATGATAATTAGTAAGATTGTTGTGGATTCAGTTAAAGCTCAACTGCAGTGTGTGTAATTTAAATTTATGGAGTTCACGCTCCATGTCTGCAGGAAAGATAAACAACATTTTTTTTTCCGAGGATTGTATGCTTCCTGAGATAACAGGAGGCACTCAAAAAGCCGATTATTGATTTTCAGTTCAGAATGATTTAAAGTGCACTCACTTAGATAATTGAAGAATCAACTCCTAAATGTAAAACAATGTAAAACTGTCTTAGACATTGAGTAATGGCTAGAGAAGAGTTTTTGCAGCACATTATGGTGTCACAGAGAAGTTGACCTTTGTATCCTCTTAGATATCTGCGTGAAATTTTGTCAGAATTGCATATCAATTCTTGAGTTATAGCCAAAAACATGTTTTGTAACTGCCCTCCACCTTTGACCACCAAATTTTTTGAGTCTAAGTGGACGTTGGCGCCAAATCTGAGAAAATTCCCTCAAAGCGTTGTTAAGATACTGGATTCACGAAATATGCGGTGGACGTGACCATGGCGACCTTGACCTTTGATCACCAAAATCGAATCAGTTCATCCTTAACCCTTTCAAACGTGAGAAAATTTGGTTTGATTTCCTTTAAAAACAAGCAGAAGTTACAAGTTACAAGAAAATTGCCTGAACTTTGGCAAAAAAAGAAAGAAAAATGTTAATCAAAAGAAAACCCAAACCAGACTAATTGATATAGAGATCAAATAGTTAATAATAATTCTTATTTTGAATATAGTTTATGGATATGTTTTCCCATTATTTTTGTCATTATTTTCTAAAATTATTAAAAATAATTTCTCTCTTTCTTACTCTTTATCGATCTCTCTCCCCTTTTAAAATTAAATTTCAGGTCTTTTTCTTTTTCCTATTTTCTTGAGCTACTTGGCAAGAAATGTTCTGCAAATTGCACGAAATGAATAGATTAAGAAAATTTGCATTTAAAAAAAAGCTTGGGAAAATATTTTTCATTTGGTCATTTCCTTATTTTTTATGTTTCTCCTTTCTCTCTCCAATTTTTTGTTTGTTTCTTTTTTTTAAATTTTTTGTTACTAATTTTCACACCATTTTCTTGTCCTTTTTACTTGTTTCTTGCAAATGTCTGGGTCATTTCTTCCTAAGTTGCTCGTCGTTTCATAGCGTTAAATACATGCAGGTTAATTTGCTGTCTATGGACTGATAAATTGAGTCCACCAGTTGTTGCAACTGTAATTAAAAGGCAATATTTAGCATCTATTGTAATGAACTCTAGAGGTGGGATAAAGACGTGCATCTAAACTGGAGGGGTTTTTATAACTGCACAGTTGGATGTGGGATTTTTATCTCCCTCCACTGAGACATAACACCCTCTGAAGCGAAGCAGGGGAGGTTCAGCAGTTCTGTGTCACAGAAAATGATAGGAAACGATTAGCGCAGACATTTTTCCCGCAGGAAATTGAAATTGAGTTGAGCTGGAAAACTACAAGGTCAGGGGGATAAAAATGTCAAGTCTTGACATTCTGGAGCTGTTTCAAACAGGACCGGGAGGAGGAAGAGGACTCCCTGGCAATTATCCGAGAATCCTCTGACCTCAATAATATCACTGTCAAACACCGTAAACTGACCCAGCTTACGCCTGCTGCGTTTCACCCTCAGCTGTTAGGACACTCTCATACAGCTGATTTTCCTGCACATCTGGTCATTAATGTGCCTTATTGGTTACTATGAAAGCTCATCTGTCAGGCAGACAGCTTATAAGCCTCCTTTTTGTTGCCTTTTATTGTAAAAAATCTTATTTTAAAGAAAACTTTCCAGTTGGGGGAGTTGGGTGACCCTTCTGTGTGTAGACACTGTTACTGTGATTGCGAGTATTGTCCAACGACCAGCGCCATCCAGGTGTGACTCATGCCCACTGCATAAAACTAGCACAGCCTGATTTTTATTATTGCTCCGTATAAAAGGAGCCTGATTTGGTCATGACGAGACTGCTATTCTGATACCATAAAGGCTTTCTCAAGTGTCCTTTGCAGGCCTGCATTTACTCACTTCTTCCGTTCTGTAATTATTATTCTATTATGTTGAAGTCCAAAGAGCGTCTGCACCCTGCAATCACAGCTCCCTTTAATTTTATTAGCAACGTTTCAACCACAAAACGGAAATGAGGGACATGAATAGCAACATAACCAGTAACATCAGAACCACCTGAACGCATTTATGTGTCTCGATATCCTTGTTAAAGGGAAATTTAAAAAGGAATAAATGTAAACTGACTTTTTCTAAGGAAGACCTTTAGTTAGTCAAATCTAGGGATGCCAGTTTCCATTAATTTTGCTATTAAACCTTTTAAACCTGGTTCGACAACACTGCTGTATTCTCGCAAGCTATTTAACTCTTTAGAACCTGAGCAAGTTGGTTTGATTTCTTTCAAAAACATGGGGAAAAATGCAATGACCAACTTGGAAAGAAATTTCCCACAAATTGTAAGAAATAACTAAAAGCTGACAAATGAAATGCCTTTTTTTTTTTTTTTTAAAGGGGGGATAATATTTTTTTAAAAAAATGTTACAGAAAAAACTTTTATGCTTTGAATTTTCTCCACTTTTTTCAGGTAATTTTCTTGTTATTTTTTCTTTAACTTTTTTGTGCTTATTTTCAGGTAATTTTCTTGAAACTTTCTTGTCTTGTGTTGTTGTTTTTGTTGGCTGTACATTCATTTATATGTGGCGGGCCGAAGCATGAAGAGAGAATATTCGTGTTTAAAATTAAAAACAGCAGAATTTGAATAAAAGGGGCAGAAGTATTCACTCTTCCTATTCCTTTTCAGACATGAAATACTAACTTTATTGTACTGAATATATCCGATGGGCCTTCTGGTGTTGTTTTTCATGCTCATATTTTATTTCCATTTTTATTTGGTGTGTTTGAAATGAGGATCTAACTGAACTGACTGAGAAAAGGAAATAGATTGTAAATCTGTGGGAAACACTGCCTTTTTATAATCATCCAAACTCACTGCAGGCACTGTTGCTCCCTAAATTTAATCTTCATGAAGATTGATGTGTCTTTTTTTAATGTGAGATCACATTTCCCTCCAATTTCCTTCTGATCTCGTTCTCTTAAGCAACCCAAGTGAAGACGAAACACAAGCCAGATCAGTTAGGTCAGCCAGATCTGCTTCTGCTGCACTCCGTGTCTCCATATCTGCTGTTAGCGAGAGCCCATCTGTCAGCTGTGACTGAGCAGAGGTTTGCAGCCTTTTGTTGAGTGCGTGTTGGGTGTGCGGTTCTCTCAGTGAAGCCAAGTGTTGCATCGAGAAGCCACTCACAGCGAGGCAGCAATAGTCTGACACGACTCTGCTAATTCCTTCTGAGATGTTCTGGTTGGATTAACTCTCTGCCACCAGGGGCTTTATGGCTCTGTTAGAAATCACGCACAGAGTTCTCATCACAAAAAAAAGAGTCTGTGCTTCAGGTGATGAAATGTGTGGGTGGATGCTGGTGTAAGTTGCTAATACTTCTATTACACACTTGCAGGCCAGACATGTGTTTATTTCCATTTGGACTCCTCTCTCTCACGAGCTACTTGCCAAAGTGACGGATGCATAGGTGTGCTGCTGGAATAAGCTTTCGCAGTGGTTTTCAATAAATCCAGGCGTGAGAGGCCGGCTTTGGCTCTGCACAGGAAGGAGGCATCTTTGTTGTGGCAACTCAGACCTTTAAATATCTCATGAGAGCCGGCCAAATGAATCTGCCTCCAGTGGGGGAGATGACGGAGCTCCAGCCGATGACATCCGGCACTCAGCTAGAGTCGTGCGATCGATTGGTTTTCAGCGTTCACAATGCTGATGTTCACCTTGAGCTCAGGAGGCTGAAACTGTATTTATACTGTCGTGCTTTTTATAGAAGGAATCGAACCCAGAGTGGCCGAGTTGGTCAAATGTGGCCGCAGTACCTTTGAGGGTTAACCCTTGCAGGGAAAGGCTCTGTGATGTAGCAGTGTGTGGTTTGGTTTGATTTGGAAATTTATTTCGAACATTTAATAAAAGAAAAAAAGAACTGATCATACAAATAAGTGGACAGACAGAGAAAAGTAACATTTATAATGAAAAACATAAAATGTAAAAGTAAAAAACCTATTTAATCCCGCCCTTTTTGCATAAATCATTGATTTAAATTGTCAAAATATGATATTTCCTTTTATCTTACAAAAAATATAAAGTCATACTGATATAAATCCTTATCCAAGATATAAATTCATTATTTACATATTTATAACAATCAGAAATACAAAGTTATTACTTACATATTTATCTGAATCATATTAATCGGTTGTCTTTTAGTATGAGTATATATAATAAACAATGCATGTATTGTATATTGCAAACATACATGCATTGCACACTACATATATAATATACAATAAATACCTGCAATATAGTAAACAAACCATGATGTGCTACATCATCATGCTGTTTTTATAAATGAAAATTTAAATTTCATGTTGCTGAGAGGATTCTGTGTATCTGTCTGTCTGCAGCTAATCTTGCAAAGTAATGGACCGACCAGCCTAATATTTTGTGTGCACATTTATGATCGTACGTGCAGTATACGTATCTGGAAGTCTTATGTGCAAACTGATATCCTTGTTGGGTTTTCGTGATATAATCTTTTTTTTAGTGATACTCTCGATTGTGAAAGTTGTATAACGTATACTGTATTTATTATGTTTTTTTGTTTTGTGTTTTTCTCACAGAAACGAGCAAAGGGCCAAATGCTCTTCGATAAAGTATGTGATCATCTCAACCTTTTGGAGAGGGACTACTTCGGCATCACGTTCAGAGATGTAGAGAATCAGAAGGTAAAGGAACATCTATAATGCGCTAATGATCACTTTTAATGGAGTTGTTAACTGACAATAGGGACCATATATTCAAAGTAAGATTATGGAAGAGTTAAATATGCTAAATGACATTGAATAACACAAAAACTTTTTTTTAAAAGTTAATCTATAAAAATGGGTTTGGAAGATATTCAAAAGAAACTTTGGTTTTTGAGTAATTTGCTCTTAAATCGGTGATGGTGAAAGCTTTTTGTTGTTTTCTGTTGCAGAATTGGATAGACCCTTCCAAGGAGCTAAAGAAGCAAATCAGGAGTAAGTCCTGTAATCTAATAAAACCACTCAAGTATTTTGTCCCGGACGGCTAAATGAGGTGTAGGCAATTGTAAAATGCTGCTTTGGTAATTAAATGTTCTCCCTTCGTCTCAGCCGGCCCCTGGAACTTTGCTTTCAACGTCAAGTTTTACCCTCCGGACCCCTCCCAGCTCACCGAGGATATCACAAGGTGAGTAAGCCGCTCATTTAGCACGATAATGTGATCGCTGGCGGACGTTTGCTTCTTTAATGTTTAAAAATGTATCGCTGTCCATCAGTCCTTCTTATAAATTGGGCTTTGAGTTCAATTTTTATTGATTTGGACAGCTCAAGATGTAGTTTAATAAGGAAAAATAAAATATAATGAAGGTAAATTCTATTAAAAATGCTTGCAAAGGTTTTTTTTTTATTTCAGATCTTTATCCAAAAGACCGCAAATACTCCAAGAGTGAATGGGTAATGATAGAAATGTGTCCTTTACACGCCAAAAGGTCGATTGCAATGTTTGGGGAAAAAAACTAGCAGGCCAAGTGTTGCATGCTGGATGAGGCAGATTCTGATAACCTTTGCTTTGGAGAGAGTGATGCAGGATATGTTTGAAAAGTGTTTGTGTTTGTGAAATGTTTGGATCTAGCAGATGGCAAGGAGGAGGAGTAAGGATTTAGTAATATAAACCATGCAACATGGTTATTATATGAGCTCAAATTAGGAAAATAACAAAACACCCTTAATTTTGAAATGCATTTGAGATTTGTGCAAAAGTGTTTTTTGTGTCTGAGAAGTTTGTTTGTTTGTTTTTCTCTCTTTCGTTGCTGTTATTTTCTTGTTTTGTTTAGTGCACAGTGTGCGCTTTAGTTGATGAGACACATATCTACATGTACACATTTTTAAACATATTTTTAAAAATACTTACAAGTAAAAATCCAGAGATAGCATTTCATGTGTTTTTTATTTTTCCCTCAGGTACTACCTGTGTCTGCAGCTGAGAGACGATGTGGTTTCAGGCCGTCTGCCCTGCTCCTTCGCCACCCACACGGTTTTGGGCTCCTACACGGTGCAGTCTGAACTGGGAGACTACGACCCCGAGGAATTAGGCAGCGACTACATCAGCGAACTGCGCTTTGCACCCAACCAAACCAAAGAGCTGGAGGAGAAGGTCATGGAACTCCACAAGACCTACAAGTTAGTCTCAGCGTCATTTCCAGAAATCTCTCCTCTGTACTGAGTTTGAACTCTTCAAAAACAGCTTTGTATCCAGTCATGGACCTGAGAAGAATGCACAGTTGGCTCAGTTGGTTTGAATGCAGAAAAAAAAGAGATTTCTCCCTCCCACGTAACAAGTTTTGGGTGCCAGAAATCCTGCACACAGGCAGAAAATAAAATAAGGTGGATTCCTGTGAATTTATCCAAAAACAATATGTTAAAAAAACGTTAGATCTACACTTAAAGCTCCAGGAAATCAGATTCCAAATTTAAATATCGTACTTTGAATGAAATAACTTTGACTAAGTAAGCAAAATCAAAAATTAACACGAGAAAAAAGTGTCAAACCAAAGATATCATTTACTTTTGATTTAACTTTTGCTAAACTCGGTGCACAAACCTGCAAAAGAAGTAAGAGTGTCAGGGGTCACGACCCCATCTCTCTGTCCCCTCCCTCACTCACCGTACGGTGAAGCTCTGTGGCAGGAAAACAAAAAAATGGACTCAGTTGACAGAGCTCTTGAGTTTTTAGGACATTTTTTTTTCACATGCACACTGCTGTTGCACGGATTTGAAAGAAATAAATCTAAAAAATCAAGATCAGAATTCTATTTGCTTTCTTTTGATTTCCAATCAAGACACTCTGAACTGCTTTACCTTTGTAGATTGTTTTTATCACATATTATGATTATTATTTCTTATAAACCTGTTGGATGCTTTTTATGCGCTTTTAACTTTTGTTGTTTAACATTTCATTTCTATTTATATTTTTTTTAATTTGTTGTCCACCTCTGGCCGGTCTGCAACTTATTTCAAAAGTTATGGTATCCATGTTGTATAATGATTGTATTATATTTTATTTTTCATTTTATTTTATTTTTATAAATAAATATATTCCTATAAATTGTTAGGTATTAACATTTAGCATTCTCACTAGTACAGCTATTTTATTAATGATTATCAATATGGACTTATAAATATGACATGCGAAATAATTTAATTTAAACATGTTGTATAAAAAAATATGATTAATCGCGATTAGCTAAAAAAAGAACTTTAAAATTAATTGTTTGACAGCCCTATTATTTACACCTTCACTCTTCCCTTCTGTATCGACCCCAAATTACATAATCTTGCATGGCGGCTGGATTCAGAAGATCACGAGAATCCAGCCCTGATTTTCTGCAGTCTGTCCCGAATAGCTCCTGCAGTAGAAACAGCATTGCCAAATCTTTTATCAGTGGACACATTTCTACCATTGCATCATATCCACCAACCTTAGCCTGGAATAATAATCTGCTCTGAAAGGCAGCATGTCCCCAGACATTGAATTTGCGTTTTCCTATAAATGTGTGCAGCTGGATGTCCTTTTCCTGAGCCCATCGTTCTCCCTGTATTACAGTGCTTGGTGTGTAATTCGATGCAGTCCTGTGTAGCCTGCTGGATGAAGCGAGGCGATGTGTAACGGTTAGGGTCTCTCTAAAGACCTGTCTTTGCTAAAAATGGATGCACTCATGGTCCTCAGTTAAAAGCAACCATAAAAACAACCATTTTCCAAAAGCTTTTATGCAATAAAACTTAATTATCCTCGTTTAGGATCTGATTTGACCTCTCCTGTGTTGAATATTCGCATTGGTCAGAAAGCATCAAATCGAAAATGTTCCTGTTTGACCTTGTCTGATCTGCTCTCTCAGGGGGATGACACCCGCCGAAGCAGAGATGCACTTCCTGGAAAACGCCAAGAAGCTGTCCATGTACGGCGTGGACCTCCATCACGCTAAGGTAACAAGTCACTACAAGCTTTTAACTCCTCATGTGGAATTTACAAATTTATTGTCTTTTCCAAGTCAAACTAAGTATGTAGTGAGAGTGACTTGGAGATTATTTGGATGATTTGGAGACAGCTCAACACGGCTGGAGAAAGTTTCTGTTATCTACTCATCAATCAATTATTTATATCAAGTTGAAACATCACACATTTTTCCTCTGATATAGTTATTTCTTTCATAAATAAGCGGAGGGGAATATTAAGTTTATATTAAAAAAAATCAACTGCAGTGTCCCTGATGTCTCAAAAATGCATTAAGAAATCTGCAGCAAAATGTTTAATATACATTTTTGTATTCTGTTTAGAGGTGGAGTTCAACATTTGGGAGTTAGATGAGAAGAGTTTGTGAGGTCTTAATTGCCACAGACATTTCATTTATAAAAATAATTTAAATGTATTTTTGTCAAAATGAGTCAAGCTTCACTGTGTACATTTCTTATTTTACAATATTTTAACCTAACACGCAGACTAATACTGTATTCTTCCTTTCTACTTACACTAACCACTTGGCAAAATGTATATTTGTGATAACCATATTAATACCTCAGCACAGGTCCACATACTGACCTTTATAGTTTCCTGTAACACTTGATTAAGGAAGAAATTATTTGTCAAAAAAATCTGTGTTGAATTTGCTTAAAAAATTACCTTGAAAAGGTCTTAAAAAACATTGAATTTACGTTTCTGATACGTGTAGACACCCTGGAAGAGACATGAGCGTGGTGTCGTTCTTCCAATCTTACTTTCACCGAGAAGACGACAAAGTTTCCAAAATATTGAGCTATTCCTGTATTGCACCGACTCGGTGTACTAGAATGTCACTCACGACTCCAGTAATGGTGGGTGTTTCCAAGATGCATAGAGAAGTATGCAAGTGATGCTTTAAATATAAATGTTCTGTATTTTTTATGCAAAATGAGACTAACACATTCCACTCACGCAGTCAACAGTGACGCTTGCCACCACAACACCGCTGCTTAAAAACATCACGGCTGCCACAGTAACGCCTCAGTTTAACATGCCGCTGCTGTTTCGCTGATTGACTGACATTACGTCACCGCCGCCTCTGTGGATTTGGGGAGGTGGGGCAGGGGGGCTGAAGGGTGGAGAGGTAGAGGAGTGAGGGGGTCTGGAGCCCAGCTTGATTTGAATGATTTCCTTACCGCTTCTAATCCGCCGGCCAGATGGGATCAAACGCGTTATTAGAGCACGGGCAGCAAAGAGACAGCAGGATTACAACTGCAGGACCGCTGTCGTCCATAAAAGAAAATCACAGTCATGAATCTCGATATGAATCGGTTATCAAAAGCGCTTTGAAAGTCAAAATGGGTCTGGAGATGTGAGCGATGGGGAGGATATTGCCTTCACAGACTGAGATCAGAATGGGGGAGATGACAGAGATGAGGAAGCGGCCTTGATCAAACTGAGCAGACATCAATGCTCGGTGCTGGAGTCCGTTTTGACACACAAGAGAAATATGTACATATCAGACCAGCATCCCTCTTTTGTCTTCTCTCCTCTCTCATTAAATGCAAAGTTGGTAGGGAATCTCTATGAATGCTTGGCTCCAGCTGAGGGAGAGGTAAGAGGCTGCATCTCATGTGCTTAACCTACGTGTGCGTGTGTGTGTGTGTGTGTGGTTTCTACTTGTGCATGGTTACATACAAAGTTTCAACATCCCACTAAGACTGACTGTTCCTGCGCTTTCCTCTCGAAACGTCATTAGCTTCACCTGCTCATCTCATGCTTTGTGCAGTGAAGAGCACCATTTTGTGCCACATTCACCACTCCCCAAATCTTCACTGTTGCTTTTGTCACTCAGTAGAGCGTCACCACAGCCTGCATAGAGAAGATAAGAGCACCATATGCCTGATTCCACTCTCCACCTGCCTGCTTGACCCTGTTTTTATCACAGACTTGGCTCTGTTTAAGTCTTCTTTACCCTGCTGTGCTCTGGCTCCTGGACCTCCTGTGTATCCCGTAGAGATATTAGAAGTTTACGTTGTGCAGAACACAAAAAAAGAAGAGCAGTGTCGTGGTCAGTGGCTTCTTCTGTGACATCGTCTTGGATCCTGTGTTACCACAGACTGAACTGTCTGTGTGTGTTGTTTCCAGGACTCTGAGGGCGTGGAGATCATGTTGGGAGTTTGTTCAAGCGGCCTGCTCATCTACAGAGACAGGTTGCGGATCAACAGGTTCGCTTGGCCCAAAATCCTCAAGATCTCCTACAAGAGGAACAACTTCTACATCAAAATCCGGCCGGGCGAGGTGAGAACGCACACTGGCAATGAAAACAACCATCACATTTATTTATAGGGGTGTAAATAAAAATCACAGATTTTGGTGTAACACAGTCAGGTTATCCAAATCAGAGTCCAGATGCTGAATCTGGTGATTCTGGGCTAAAATCAGGAGTATTTCCTTATTGCTAAATCCAGTTGCAAAGTATTATTTGATGAGTTCATCCACTGAAGGCATAATACACAGCAAGTGACAGGGTTTGTGTGATGAGGTTAATCCAGAGTGAAGTGATGTGGTTCTTTGACCCCAAAAAGCAAACAAAACAACAGCAACAGCAACTTTGTAAACTCAGAGAATAGCAGAGTTTGTTGTTTTTGTTTGTTTTTTTTCTATAAATTTGCAAATTTATAAACTCAGAGAATATTGGACTTTCTTTCTCAGAAATGTGTCTTTTTTCCACAAATTTGTGACTTTATAAACTCAGAGAATATATGAATTTTTTTCCCAAAAATTTGTGACATTAATCTCAGAACGTCTGAGTTTTTTTCTCAGTATATTGCACATCTTTTTTTATAGGATAAGGATAATCAAACTTGAAGTATCTGCTGATCCACCTTTGATTGTTCTTATGATGGGACCAGTTGTGCTCCTGTCAAATTTGCATCTATTTCAGCAACATTTTACAGGTGCACTGCACCTCTAAAGTGCTGCTGTTGGTTGAAAAATACTTGTGAAGCTCTGAACTTTTGTCCTGATATGGTACTATGATGATTCTTTGGACAACAATGCAGCATTTGCTGATTTCACAAAGTCTGACATGATACAAATGATGATACATCAGCGAGAACCTTAACACCTTTTAAAAAGTTCATATGTTAATCGAAATAAAATCTTAGATATTTATATGAAGTTACAAGAAACTCTTGGCGTTCAGAGTATGGATACAGATCCTTTAGTTGGTTCGACAGACACAGATGCAGATAATCGTGTAGTTGCTCATCCAGAAACATGCAATAACAGAATGGGATTAAAAATATATAAATAAACATGGTCATAGTTACTTATAGTGAATCTGACCACAGTGTGTTTTGTCCCTTTTGCAGTTTGAGCAGTTTGAAAGCACAATTGGTTTCAAGCTTCCAAATCATCGTGCTGCCAAAAGGCTGTGGAAGGTCTGTGTGGAGCACCACACCTTCTTCAGGTGAGAAACAGGATCTCTGACTGTGATTGGAAACAGATTTGGGAGCTGGAGTTGGTTAATAATTTAAAAAAGCAGATTAAACAACTTACTGTCGTGTAATCAGGAGTCCTGCTGTGGTTTTTAAACCACGTGACTGATCAGTGACGGGGGGTCGCACACCACAAGATCTCTACCAGGAGGAATCCCCGAGGAGTATTTGATGTGTGGGTTTAACCACAGCGCAGAGATAGGAGGTGCTTACTGAAACAATATCACATGAGAGGGAGCGATGTTGTACTGTATATCATCACGGCTGTGATTCGGTTGTTGGCTCGAGGCCACAGGCTAAATGCCGCAGATCTGATTTGTTTTATCACCATTTTTTAACCTTTCCTTTATTGTGCTAAATTTCACGCCCTTTTCTTGTAACTTTGCTCCTTTGTTTTTGAAATTAATCAAACCGTTTTGCTGAGGTTTCAAAGAGTTAATCAATGCCCTCCTTGTAAACATAAATGTACTAATAATCACCTGAGATGATTTCTTTGTAGTGAAATAGAAACAGTGTTCAGACTGTTAATAGTTAATGCCACTTGGACAAAAATGCAAAGTTGCTTTTGTGCAAAAAAAAAACGTCTCTTGGGTTTTTTGGAGTAGCGAGTCGAGCTTGAAGGCTCTCTGGAGACGATTCAAATGAGTGGGAGTTTTAATGTTTTCCAGTAGATCACTTAAATCTCGTTGTTATTTCTGCTTTGATTAATGAGAGTGTTTTTATCTTGTGACAGGCTCGTATCCCCCGAGGCGCCCCCGAAGAAGTTCCTGAGCCTCGGCTCCAAATTTCGCTACAGCGGTAGAACGCAGGCTCAGACCCGCAGGGCCAGCTCTCAGATCATCAGACCCGCTCCGTTCTTCCAACGCTCCTCCAGCAAACGCTACAACATGTCCCGCAGCTTAGACGGAGGTGAGGAGCAGTTGAGGGGTTTGATTAATGGCCGACTAAAGCGCCAACAAAGTTTAAATTGGGTTACCTGTGTTCATTTATCAGGTTTATTTGGATTAAGGTTATTTTTAGGAGCTCCTTTGTGTCACCTGCACACATTTTTCATTTTTAATTTTAGATATGGTAATTTATTGTGTCTTTTGTGAACTTGTTGGAAAAACGTTTCTCAGCTGGTGCTACTTTTTGTGACAGGAAATTATGACAGAAACCTTTGTTAAAAGCTCAAATTATTTTTTGTTCCTCTTTCATTTCTGTGAAAAGAAAAAAAAAATATGCCTGGAAAGATAAAGGCACACTTTTGCAGTGCAATGACAAACCCACAATGGCTATTATAACATGAAGCCTTTTATTCCACTGCTCTCATTTTTCTTCTGCAATTCAAAACAGACCAAAGGTGTCCACAAAACGTCACAGATTCCCCCCGTCACATCCCTCTTTGTCTTCCTGTCCTCCAGCACCCATTACAGAGAACCATGAGACTCTCATGAAGGACAGCGCCACTGACGGGGCGGCCAAAGTCATCGCCAAGGGAGACATTATCACCACGGTAACGACCGAGAAGAAGGCAGAGGAAGAGAAGGCGGAGCAGGAGGACGCTCAGATGGATGCTGTAGAGACGCCAGCACCTGCCGACAGCACACCGCTCAGACACGACACAAAGGTAAACCGCTTTCAGGTTCACTGCAGTCAGAGCTGCTTCTAATGTGGATAAAGACACTTAAGCTGAATTGTGTTTGGTTCAAAGAGAAAAATATGTACAAATAGGCTGCCAAATTGTCAAAAAACGGATGGTGTTCCTTAGAGGCTGCTGCAACTGTCTTAACTCCTTTTTTGAGATTTTAGTTTGGTTATCTTTCTTAATGGACTTTTAAAGGGGACCTATTGTGCTTTTACTTTTTCCTGTCATTTATATAATGTTACAGTGTCGGATGTTAATTGTAAACGTGACAAAAGGTTCAAGTAATGAGGCAAATGTAACAAAACCTCAGGCTACAGACCGTTCTGAATACTCTGTTTTGAAATAGTTGATCCGTTTTGATGTTAACGGCTCGGCGCCAGATGTTAAACACTTCTGCGGGGCTTCTGCCCAAGCAGCAAAATATGAAAGTAGGGATGAGATCATGTTGTGCTGTGTTAGGTTGTGTAAACTGAACAAAGAGAGAAGGAGAGGAGCAGTTTGCGGAGACCATTCTTCATTTGCTGCGCTGAACAGCAGCAACAACTGACGGTTGGCAGTCAGCTGTTGCTGCTCTGCACCATCACAAATAAATTCTAGTTCTGTGCAAAACACAAAGTGCTCATAGTGGTTAGAGCTCTGAGTCTGTGACACAATCACAACTATTTTTGCAATCATCACTTGCCCTGCAGTTGCAACATCAAAACATTCTTTGCAACGTTGTGAAACAGCCCACGAAATCCTGGAGGGACTGAATTTTCATAGTAGAAAGGGCTGCTATACCCTGTCATTGCCCGGCTGCAGTGATGGCACAAATGTGCGCAAGACCTGGAGATGATGACCAGTCAGGGCAGACTAAGTGTTTTTTCGGTGGGGGGGCTTATATAGAAGGATGCTAAAATGGAGCGTCTCAAACAGAGGGTGAACACAGGTGATGCAGACATGCAGACAAGCATGCAGACATGTTCTAGTAGAAACCCAAAATATAAGTCTGAACCTGATGTGAGCATAATAGGTCCCCTTGAAATGCTGATGAGTTTCCCAGTTGCTTTCTTTTTAACCCACTGCAGCAGACTAGGCCTGAGTGCTTCTTCTCATCTTGTGTGCGCTTTACTAATTAGCTTTTCTTTTCTTGTCCTTCCTTTGACCCCACACTATATTCGTGTGTGTGTGCTCATGCGTTATGCCCCCCTTCCCCTTCGCTCCTCTCCATTTACACACACGTCATCTCTTCGTTGACATTTCCCTCCATCAGTGCTCCCCTCCTGTATACACAACCGACCCCCTCCGCTCTGAGCTCTCACTCCCCTCATCTCCTGTCTTATCAACCAAAGTGCGGCGGAGGCGCAGGGAGAACGCGCGCAAACGGGCCTCGTCAGTCAGTCCAGCCAAGAGCAGCGCTGGGTGCCGCCGCCGGCAAGCCCTCGCCGACCGCAAAGCCGCCCTGCTGGACGAGCAGGTGCTGCTGCTCTCGGCTCGCAAGCAGCGGCTGGAGCAGGGCAAGAGCCGCGGCGGCACGCTCTTCTCCTTCTCCCTGCACCTGCCCGACCTGTCCTCCTTCCTGGACGAGGACGGCTACATCACCTTCCCCGATCTGTCAGAGATGCGCTTCCTCCCTCTGTGTGCGCAGAACTTCCTGCCCATTAAGTCACCCTCACTCATTCCCTGCTTCCTCTTCATCTTCTTCTTCCTGCTCTCCACCTCTTTTTCCGTCCCGTACGCCCTCACCCTCTCCTTCCCCTTGGCGCTGTGCCTCTGCTACCTGGAGCCCAAGGCAGCCTCCCTGACCGCCTCCATAGCCCAGGGCTACCATGACCATGACAGTTCAGAGGAAGAGGAGGTGTGTGTGCGTGCGTCTGTATGTTCCAGTCACCGCCTCTGGTTTAGATTGACGGTTCATTATAAGAGTTAACCCGTGATCCTGTCCTGTATCTCGCTCTGCTGTTTCACCAGTTCAGAGCCGACCTGGAGACTGTGTCTGTCCCAGTGTCTGTCAGTTCTCCTACTTTCAGAACCTCATCTCTGCCCGGTCCCACTCTCATCCCGTAGACTACATCCTCATCAGCATCACACAGAGATGAACCTGCAAGTCTCACCATTTCATATTTGATCGGCTTGCATTTACTCCAGAGGGTTAGACACAAATATTGCACTTTTTAACTCACAAATTTGAGTTTTTCTTGACACATTTGGGCATAGGCTTTATGCAGCATCACTAACAAACCACCATGAAATAATATCACTCTCATGCTGCCGTGTGAAACAGTTCATCGTGAGAATAATTTAATATTTGTCGAATTGTGTTCATTAGAAATTAGATGGATTTGAAGTACTCACATGCTTTCATTTAGTCACTAATCCTCAGAGGTGTGGACATGAGTCACATGACTTGGACTTGAGTCACACTCAGGTCACAAATTTGATGACTTAAGACTCAAAGTAAAAAAACAAAACAAAAGACTTAGTTTCGACATTAACACCAACGACTTGACTTAACTTGGACTTGGGCCTTTTGACTCAAAAATATTTGATACCTTCCCCCTTAGCAAAGATTAAACAGTATGTTCTTTAAAAAGTGTGCCAAGAATCAATTAATTTCCCAAATCAAATAACATTAATGCTATTCATCCCAGCAAGTCGACTCTTAATTCCCCAGATCCACTTAGTTTGAACCAATCAGACAGCAGCCAGAACCACGAAGAGCTAATGTTATTTTACTGAGTGCCAGTTTGAAAAAAATGATACAGAAATAATTTTAACATACAAAAACTACACTATGGTCAACAAAGAAACTGATTTCAGTGCATGCAAGTCAAAAATGACAAACTTGTTACAACAAATACAAATTTTAAATAGCATGCCCTGAACTTTTAGCGAAACTAAAAGTTCAGGGCATGTCTTGACTTGTGGCAGCTGTGGCTCAGGAGGTAGAGTGGTTTGTTCACAAATCAAAAGTTGTGTTGAGTTTGTTTGTTTTTTTTGTTTTTTTAGATCCAGCTGCATCATAGTTGCCAGTGTTTTCCCAGGGGTCCTGTACATACACGTAACATTTACAGTGCATAACATATACTGTACATAACACGTAACATAAAGAAAACAAAAAAAAAAATTTGAGAGAGAGAGAATGGGTGATTGTGAAAGTGCTTTGAGTGGTCGAATGACTAGTAAAAGCGCTATACGAGTGCATGTCCATTCACCATTCACTTCTAACTTGACTCTTATTTGGGACTTGAGTGCAAAGACTTGAGACTTTCGTGTGACTCACAAAACAAAGACGTAGTCCCACCTCTGCTGATCCTTCACCAAACCTCATATTTAGGAACAGATTTGTGCCTAACCCATCTCAGTGTTTTCACCCACATTCATAGCTTCAGAGTGCAGAGAGCTCCGACATCAACACCAGCTGCATGGAAACACTTCCATATTTATCTCTGCACTCAGTCTCTCTGCATTGCCGTACGAGCCAAGCAAAGCAGCACAAATTAAAATGAATGATTTACATTGAACTTCTTGCTGAAAAGGGCTAAAAGCAGATTACTGTCGAGTGCCAAGATGTGATTTTTTTTTTTCCATCCTCAAGCAACACGCTTTTGAATCACAGATGTAATGTAATGCATGCTGTGTTGCAGAGAGACTGTGACAGTTAAAATGCATCCAGATCACCCTCAGTGTCAACATGCATGGAGAGGAGGGGGGAGGGCCTGAAAGTCAGGTTACTGTTCAAATCCAATTTTTTTAATCCAGTGGTGAATGTTTGGCCAGCAACAACACTAATATACTGTACCAGGATTCTGTTCAAATCCAAAGTAATATATTTAAATGTCCAAGTGACTGACCGAAGGTTTCAACTTCCTCTGAGTCTGTTTGCTTGCTTATTTTTCATTTGCTTTTTTACTTTCAGTTCTTCTTTTCCTGAACTTATCTGCAGTGTTGTCTGATGATGTGTAGCTCACAGAAACAAACCAGTGCATTTCCATTCGTTCCATTTGTGGTTATGAAGAATCTCTGTTGACAAATGCATTTTCAAGGGTTTACAAGTTGGGTTCTTGTTGTTTTCTTGCTTGCCACTCGGAACGGTTTTGGTCTGTTTGTGAAAGCAGACTGACAGCGAACAAACTGATTTTGCCTTTGATGGAGAGATGACCGCCACAGAGGTTTGTACACCGAGGAAAGATGTCATATTTAAGGCATTTTAGGCATGATAGACCTACCAACATCATAGATGTAAAACCCATTGAAATATTTTTGAGAATTTGTGCACTTCAACTCCTGCACGAGATGCATGCATTGCATATTGTTATGCCATTTTAGTTCTTTTTTTTCTTTTTTAATGTATTGTAACCAAACTTTATATCAATTGCAACATGAATACTTTCCAGCAGAGAGCCAAAGTCATGAAGACACATCTGGGCTGTTTTATTTTGGCTCTCTTTGCCCCAATGACTAAATTTGCACACCTGTCAAGCTTCAATTTTCTTGTAAGAATTTTGTAAAAGTGGGTCTTAAAGGTGCAGTTTATAGCTACATACATAATAACCTGCTGAAAGACAAAGCCTAAGGATGCAGGCAAAAAGGCAGCTTCCTTGTCCTCTAAGTATTAAAAGGAGAACTGTAGGATCAGCCTGTAATTACATTCTGACCCCTTTTAGCCGCTTATCCTAAATACTTGTTTGTCTTTTCAAGCCGTTTGTTTTCGCTTTAAAGGGTTCAGGGGTTAATGGTTTTAGGAGGAGGACTCTTTGTCAAATGTAACATTACCTCTGGTAATGTGGTTGAGATTGCTGGAGTGTAAACTTCACTAAATATCATCATTATCATAACACTATAGAGCAAAGCAGTGCTGTAAACATTACCATAAATTCTGACTGACTTCCTCATAGGACACACAGGAAGCTTTTTTGCTTTTAGAAAGTACTTTTGTTTTAACTCCATGCACACCACTTTAAAAAATTCAAAGCTTGACAGGCTGTCATGGCTGGTTATAGTTGCTAAGGCTGTGATTGGACAATTGCTGTTTGGGTGAGGTCTTTTGCAAATGTTCAGTTTCTGTGTCAGTATTCTTCATTTTGTTAAATCCAATCACCATCCTTACACTCTCTTTTTTCACGGCTTGCTGCTCCTTATCTCTTTACCGCTGCATGATTGGCCCTTATGTGTCTCTTCATCTTTTTCTTGAATTCCTCCTTGTCTCACGCTCTCTGTCCTTCCCTCTTTACTTGCTGTCAGTCGGACGCAGATGAGGACTCTGAGATGCGGACTCAGGTACACTGGGCTCGCTTCATGGCCCTGCTCAGTGCATCACACCACCACCACCCGATGCACTGAGCCACTCAGACATCAGTCACTTTGTGCCCTCGCCCCACCTCGGCTTGCCTGCTGCAGCTTCTGTTGACACACTCGCTAACACAACACACACCAGAGCGACCATTCACTCATGCCTGACCTCACTTCACAGACTGCTGCCGCAAAGCTGTCGCTGCTAAACACACCATTCCAGCTCATTTTCAAAGTGCTATTGTTTGTTAATGGTGGAGTCATTTTTCTTTTCCTGTTGCTGCACCCAGGAGTCAGATTTCACAGTTTTTAAGGTTTTTCTAATGCCATCATGCCATTTACTGCCATACCATAAGAAGACAAAGCTCCCCATTTCTCCTAACAAGTCAAAATTATAAACAGCACAACACCGATAACTACAATTTCTCTCCCCTCTTTTGTCTTTGCAGTATAGTTTCATAAGACGAGTAAAAGGGGAAAACGTTTTTATCAAGCATAGTAATCTGATGCTAGAGGTTGGTAAGAAAACAACGCATGACTGAAATATGCATGCAGGTGCTTTTTGTATGAAGAGTCCTAACTGATAACAAATACCTCTAACATACCAGGAGCGCTGCCAGTGTTAGAATTTGTTTTCTGGATATCCTGTGTGAATTTTAAGTGATTAAGTTTTTATCTAACAGATTTCTTGCTGTGAGCATCCTAATATTGTTTTAAGAAATGAAGCAACACAAATGAAACTGAATTAAGTCAGTATTTGTCGAGGCCTCAAGGCCGATTGTACAGTGCTTGAAACCTTTGAAGAGTTTTGCTTGACAAACAAAAGCGCAACTTTAGCAATTTAATCTTTGACAAATGTTTCTGTTGTAAATATTTCAGTCCAAATACTTCTATCACATTTAGTGAAAAATAGTCTGCAAAAAATGCTTTTTGAAATCAAAGAAATAACCTACTGTAACTTATTCACCATATATTTTTCTGACTGATCAGCTCCCTGTCTGCCAGCAGCCGATACCCCTCACTCGCTTTGATGGGTGGGGAAAGAAAAGCAGTGAATACATAAATACAGGCACTGTTGAGATCTTTCTGTGGAGCCTACATAAAAATTTTGTGGATTCAGTAAATATCTGCTGCTGGTCAGCCTGGTGAAGGCAGTTTGACCAGCCGTGGGTCTCTCAGCTCTGCAGGAGCTGCTGCTGTCAGACAGCTGTTTCTGTGGACAGAGGCGCTGAATGCAGGTCGCGGTCTGTGTGGATTGAAAATTAGTATCTCCATGGTGATAATAGTAACTTTTTTTTCTTTTAAATGCGTGTATGTCTTGATATAATTCTGTCCCCTCTCCAAATTCTGAGGTTTTTGCCGGTCTGTGAACGCAGCCACAGGCAGAGCTCTCTGAGTTTTTTTTTTCCTCAGCTGCAGTTTGTGACTCACAGAGTGGATAATTGATCTGCTCAGAGCTGTTCAGATCAATGAGGGAAGCAGCCTCTGCAAGTGATTGCAAACTGTTAGACCCAGCAGAAAGAACAGTTAAGTTTCACTTTCTTCTGCTCGCTCTGTGCTCAGAATAAACTCTGCACTTAAAAAATGTGCTGCAATAAATGACTGAAATTATATATGTTTTAATAGTGCTCCTAATGAATCCAAAAATCTGTGGCAGATGTTTAAGTCATTGCAGACTGCTACAAATAAACCAATGTTTGGTAAACCCTAACTACCAGTCACATTGCACTACAAAATATTAGCATTTTTCGCAACATACACAAATTTTTAGGTACACAGCGTGAAAGAAGAGTTTTGTGCAGCACTTGTTTTCTGTCAAAAATACATAATGTCTGTCAAGCAACACTTCAAAAGTGTCAAGCGCCCTGCTGTAGATTAGGCTTTAGCTTCTGACGAGACTTGGGAGTGCTTAACAAAACCTGTAAAACTAAATCTGTGAATCTGTGCATGCAATCATTTGATTCATTGATTTCATTCATTGGTCCTAAATGCGCTTAGCATTTAAGTACAAGCTGCTACTCTCTCAGTAACAGCTGCTGTGTGAGTGGACATTTTGTCGTTTGGTTGCTGTTTGTGCAGGGAGAATCCTGAGCTGCCCTGTGAACAATAAGCACAAAGAATTAAGCTTATTATGCAGTTTATTTAAGTCTGCATTAGTTGATTTCAGACCTTTTCAGAACTGCATTTTATGCTTCCCAACATTTCTTTTGGCGGGTGTATTTATTGGATTTGCAAGCTTCCGTTGCGTACATAAAGCATGGCCGTCATTCCCTCCGCACTGCCCCTGGCCTCATCTCCTTGTATCATAATTGGACGGTTACTGCAGGACACCTCGCCTCCGGAAGAGATGGTCAAGCACCAGACCAACATCAGCGAACTGAAGCGCTCCTTCCTGGAGACGGGCGACCGCATGCCGGGCCTGACAGAGTGGGAGAAGAGACTCTCCTCGTCCCCTGTGCGCTCCACCAGAGCGGATGAAGCTCCGATGATAGAGCCGCTGGAGCCGCAGGATGTAAGCTGCAGTCCTCCGCAGACTGAATGACGGCATGTGTGTGTGAAGCATGACATCACCGAGGAGATTTTAACAGTAACAAAGACATCAATCTCTGGAGTGTTTGCTTTAACAGTCTTAGTGCAGTAAATTCAGTAATTATAATGGAGCTACAGACATAAAAAAGGGAATGGTGTAGTACATTTTATATTTCAAAGAAGCACCTTTTATGGAGGAAATTTATATCTCAGTCTTTCTGACTTATTGCACAAATAAATGTGTCCCATTTTGCAACTTTCACCTTCTGTCTTCAGTCCTCATCAGCAGCTGATTAACATGTTAATTTGTCTCGGTGATGGATGGCGCAGACATTAATCAGTAATAAGATTGTTGTGCTCGGTGACATTACGTGCCGGAGTTATCGGAGCGGTTTTATCAGAGTTTCTGCTTTACTTGTGTTGTGTGTCATAATCTGATGAACTCACGCAGGACAAATGAGCGGCACTAATTAAATCCTCCGAAGACTAATCACTGACATCGAACGTGGGTGGCTCACTGACTGGAATCAAAAGAAGCGGATTCACTGGAAGAGCTTTGGGATCTGGATCATGTCCACGTTGTCACACTGGACATGTCCTTTCTTGTGTCAGTCTCATTATGTGTAATTTTCTTTTCTTTTCTTCTCTAGGTTAAAGACGAGCAGCCTGCAGGAGAAGAGACAAAACAGGAGGCAGAACCTAAAATCACTGAAGTAAGCTGCTTCCTCTTTGTTTTTCACATGTTGAGAAATATGTCATTTTTGAGTGCCGTGCTCTGTTTTGATCTTTTGTTTCTATGTAGCTCCAAACATATTTGGACCCTGGCACAGTTATTAGTATTTTGACTTTTACTTTAGGTTTCTCTTCGTCCTTTATCTTCTCTTTTTCTCATCTCTTTTTAAATTTGAATCAAGGTTTCTCTCTGCCCCCTTTCTTGTCATTCTCAAGCTGTCCTATAATAAAGAAAAAAAGGCCAGTAAAATAACCTAAAAAAAAAATGAAGCTTGAAATGTACTTAAAAGGAAATAATGTAAGTTTTTTTTACTATGATGCTAGCCTTTTGAAATCAATATTTGATATAAATTTGATATAAATCTTACTAAAATCAATCAGATTTAACCTTTAACTGCCAGTTTGAAAAGTTTTGATGCAAAATAATTGCTGGCAATTATTTTGCATTTTTGTGTCATTTAGTCAGAACAAAATAATGGAGTAGGAGAGGGACAAGCAGAGAACAGCTTTCAGAAGATTTCCTGCACACTCTTCAACTTGCAAAAACAAGGATTTCAAAGGGATATTTCAGTAGCTACACCTTCATCATGCAAACTGAAGTCTGATGCAAAACAGACAGTGTGCAGGAATTCCTTTTTTTGCAAGTTGTCCCATTTATTTGTGATGCTCTCGGGCGAGTAAAGGCCTTTACTCTTCAGTTTCGTAGTTCTTTTAGAGATATTACAACCATATCTGTGCAGAGAGGCGAGGATAAGAGCGACCTCCAAACTGTGCATCTTTGTCCAAATATATATGGAGCTCAGTCAGTTTGTGTGTCACCTCTAGAGAAACAGTCTCTTGAGCTTATTCTCGCTGTCTTGGCTTTGTGATGCCCTCTGTCTGTTAACTTGAGCGATCCCTTTCCAATAAGCCGAGTGTCTCCCCAGGCGGCAGGATATCTGGTGAAATACATGGTGGATAGTATCGCGACCGATTTGGCCACCTCCTCGGGGCCACACGGGATTAGCCTGTCAACCACTATGGACGACGACGTCTTCATGGACGGCACCCTGAGGGAGGTGGAGGAGAAAACCCCCGACTCCCAGGACGAGGTGTCCGAGAGGGCGGAGATGAAGGTCAGCCCCGGAGCTGTCAGACAGGAAGTGTCCCAGGCCATCATAGACAAGAAAGGAACCCTCATTATCTTGAAGGAGGCGGAGGATAAAGCAGACACCGAGGGCAAAGAGACAAGTGCTGCGGGTGAAAATAAGGAGTCCCCCGGAGAGGTCGAAGCTGAAGAGGATGAAAAGAAAAAATCCATCAAAGAAGATGCAAATTTTATAGAAGTGAAAACAACTGTAGTCAAGAGTCCGAAGATGGAGATAAAAACTGACGACGTGACTCAGAGTAAAGGTTTTGACTCGCCTAAAAAGGCAATGGCGTCGTGGATATCAGAGGAGGTGAAGACCGAAGCGTCTGAGGTCATCAGTGTGACGACAAAGGAAGTAAAAGAGATGAAGGCGTTTGACGCTCCGCAGGCGAAAGCAGAAATCTTCACCTTCGAAGGAATCCAGACGGAGCAGTCAAAGCCCGGCCTGACTCAGATTACTCTCTCTGAATCTTCAACTACATCCTTAGTAGTGGTACTGTATGAAAACCACAACTTGGTTTTGGCTGCCTCCCTCCATATCTCCACCACCCCCCTCAGCCTCCCCCATCGCCTCTCCCTCCAGCCGCAGCCAAACCCGCCTAACAACAGTGTAACTAAGCGCTCTGCATGGCTAATGGTCCCTTAACACCCGGCGTCTACTCTCACACTTCTTGCCAAACTGCCAATTTCTGTTGCAATCAAGCTGCTTCTTTTTTGATTCAACTTGTTTTGGGTTTGTTTTTGAGTTTGTTGACAGCTCTCACAGCTCGCCTTGCCTTCGCAGCCGGCTCCCGCAGCTGATAAGGAAAGAAATGGGGGCTCTGGCAGGCTCCTGTTTGTTTTCTGCCATTTTGCTCAGCTGCATCATTTCTTTCTTCAGCTCCGTTATCAGTTCCCTGAAAGCAGTGACTTCATAGCCCTGGCTCAGTGCCACCTCTGCAGCTTTCCCCACATCATCCTCCAAAATCCCCTCCTGCCTCTGTATCAAGTCAGGGGGGAAAGAAAAATTGTATGGGTGTACCTGAAAAGAGATTTCACTGTTCTTAAGTTTTTCAAAAGCAGATTAGTGGGAAATTTTGCTGCTGGTGGATTCAGCGATCCCAAACCGGATTATTATTTGAGGGATTTTTTTAAGGATTTGTTCAACTTTAGGTTCAGCAGATTTAATGAGCTACACAATGGTATTCCATACAATCCTGACAGTATTTACTTTTTTTATGTCTTTCATTTTCTTGGGCTATAATCAACCTTAAAAAGTCTTGGTCGAAAAAACCTGCACACTCTAAAATGACTAAATGTCCTCAGTGCACTGAGCAGTGTGTGTCCACCAAAGAGGTTTTTTTTCAGTCATGGGGCGAGGGGAAAGCCGTGAGTAAAAAATAAATGTCTCCAATGTGAGATTAACCCAAAGTAAACGCTGCTTTGTAACGCTTTTCCATCTGAGCTGCGTGCACAAGTCTGTCTCACTGCTAAGTCTTAAACAGGACTGATGAGAAAAATCTGACATCCTGGACACTAAAGAATTAATGACGGGGTTCCCATGGTCATGGAAAACTTGGATAATTCATGAAATTTCACAGGGGAGGGTTAGACAAAAGGTTAACTTACCCTCTGGATTATCAATACCTGAAAAATTTGTAAAACATATGGGCACGTACAGATGAGATGCGTCTTTATATATATGATTTATTATTTTACTCTGCACAAAACAAAAGCTGTTTTTCAGCTGGGAAAAGAAATGTTTTGGTGGACAGACAGCTTTAATAAAGTCATACCAGCGATTGTCGGACCAATGAGAATTTGGTCAGACAAGAGCACATCGACCAGAAGTGTACAGCCCATTATTTACATCATTTTCCCACCCTCTCTCTCCCTTTGCTCTGTGTCTGGTGTTCACTGTGACTGTTGACTGTCCTCTTTTTTCCTCTCTCTCTTTGTGTCCGTCCATCCTTCTGTCCCATCAGTCTACGCTGGGATGGGTTTCCTCCTCTGAAAAGGTGACCTCTCCTCTCTGGTCCTCACAGATTTCTAAATGGTGTAACTCAAACCTTAATTGTCTTGAAATATTTGCACCTGTTACATGTCATTTTGTTGTGAAATTCTGAACATGTAGAACTCACATTACAACCGTTTTTCTCCAGCAGGTGTGATGCCAAACGACCCTGCAGTGCGTGGATTTTATTTTTGTCACTGTGAAGCAAAAACATCATCTAACGGTACAATTATCATTCACAGACGTCAGCTGAACCAGAGGAGAAGGAGCTGGTTGCCAAGGAGACAGAGGCAGCACCAGTCGTGTCGACAGGGCCAACGGTGAATATCACGGAGGCTGCAAAGGCCGAGCCGGTGCACGCTACAGCGGAGCTCACAGTGTCAGCAGAGCCTGCAGAGGGGGAGCTAGATTATGTCTTACACAAAAGTATTAGTAGGGATAGTTTACCAGCAAAATGTGGTGATCCAGGCACATCAGCATCATCAGAGCAGCAGTCAGAAGCAGAAAAACAGCCAGCAGAAACACATTCGGGGTTAGATGAGAGCTGGTTTGGCAGTAGAGCTTCACCGGAGTCTGCAGATTTGACCTCAGGAGCAGAAAAGGGAAATAAGGAAGTAATAGACGAGGAGGGAGAGGATGCAGGTGTGGAGGGGGATGCGTTGATGTCAAAACACGGAAATGAAGGCTCCAGATTCACTGTTGCTCCTGCATTCATCGAAGATTGTGAAAAGGAAGAGCCACCAACGGACGACGAACACAACAAAGGGGACGAAGCAGAAATGTGTGTGGAAACTTTGAAAGAGGAGTTAGCAGCAGGGCAGAGGAAGCACGCAGAGGGAGACTGCAAGAGAGTCCAGTTCTCCAATGAAGTTCAGTATTTCGAGGAGTTTCCCACGGAGTTTGAAAACGGTGTTGCGGAGGTGGATGAAGAGATGGAAAGAGCGGAGGATGAGAGACAAAAGAGCTGTCCAGACATCTTGAAACCTTTGCCCTCTGAAAAAGAGAAATATTACCGTGCACAGATGGACAGCTCAGAAGAAGAAGAAGAGACAGATGGAGAGAAGGAAGAAGCGAGAGTGTCAGACGACCAAGATGACGAAAAGGCTTCAGAGGTGAGACAAGTTGCATTTGAAGAAGTGAAGGCAGAAGAAACAGACCAAGCTGAAGTGTTTAAAAAAGGAGAGAAGCAAGATGAGAAGTCCAGCGAGGCGACTCCGCCTGAACCCCTAACCTCAGACGACCCGCTCGCCCGTCCACCTCCAGCCGTGTCTCAGTCGGAGGTAACCCTGCATCAGCTCCGGCATCCTCCGCCTCGGCCCTGTAACCTCACCTCCACCCTCCCCTCCTGCCGACACAATCTGCCACTAATAATCAGGGGCAAAACTCGACCAAAAGCATGGACATGAGTCTAACTTCACAGTTAGAGCAGATCAGGGGACGTCTGGTGCACACAATTAATTAAAATCTATGATTTGCATCCTCCAGTATCCACTCCTTCACTGGATCAGGGACTCTAATGCATGACTGCACGCTCGTTTAGAGATTTCAACCCTTCAATGAAAGCTTCAGTTTTATTAGCATGTTTTTATAAATTTGATTTCTTGTTCAGTACAGCGGGGTGGAGCTATTTTAAGAACAGAGACGTACAGTTAGCAGTGAACACCTACAGCAGTTACGGTCAAACGAGACAGCTAATTAAATCAGAGCACAGATGGTTTTGCTGCTGTTCTTTCTCTGCATGCATTTATTTCTTCTCATTTGTCCTTTTTGTCCATTAGAGTCTGGATGTTGTGGAGGTGGGAACCAAAGAGATGCCTGTAGTCCACACAGAGACGAAAACTATCACCTATGAGTCTGCAGAGGTACAAAAAAATGATTTTACCTCCGTTTTACATTTTGAAAGACCGTGAGAGATTATTGTGATTGAATAATAATAACAATAATAATCTTTATTTAAACAGAACTTTTCAAACACCTCTTATAACATAACCAAAAATTTAAAAACATTAAGAACGTTACAGCATGAATATTAAACAGCACGGCGTACATGAACATATGAGTGTGCAAGTACAAAAATACCATTTCATAAATAAATAGACAAAATGAAGATAAGAGAAATAAGATCATAAAAGCAGATGAGAATTAGGAGTGAAAGAAATAACCGTATGTATAAACAGATATGATGCCAATAAAGGAGATAACCTCAAATAAAACAGGTAGAATGCCAATAAAAGAATAAACTTATGGATTTAAAACAGGTAAAAGTGCAAATATATGAAAGTGCAGAAAATAGCCACATGGGGAAATTACAGCAAGAGCACTATAAAATGTAATGACAATAAGTTAAAATTATAAAACCTACTAATAATAATATTAAGGGTTTAGTGTCTGTGATTAAGGGGGAAAAAACTGCTCATAAAAAAGAATTAGAAATAACTAATATATGCAAAGCAAATAAGGAGAATTTTTAGTTTATAATTTACCTCTATGTTTAGAAGCGTGTCCAGACAACATAAATGCTCTAAATTTCTCCCAGCGGCCCTTTAATATCTTTAAAAATCTTAGTAGTTAATGTTTCATGCTGAGCAGATAGAACATAATATTAAATTACACAAATATTGACCTGCCCAGCAGCAAACAACAGGCAAAGTTAGTGACTAACTGGTGAATATTTTTTTAGCTTTTATCTGCTAAAATGACAGATTGTTTTTTCAGGAGTTGGACAAAATCAAACAAAAAAAAATTCGTTGGACTTCTACTCAAACAATAACACAAATATCGTACACAGCCACCATCGCAGCTAGCTAAGGTGGCAGATTTTGTGTTTTTTTAAGCTTGTTTTGATTTATTCCTTCCGTATGTGGCCAAAAAAATCTGTTAATTTAGCTTCACCAATAAGTGCTGAGTAATATCTGATCGGGACTCAGTGAATCTGTCAGCGGGTCGTTCTGAAATCGAGTGTTTTGCTCGTCAACAGGTCGACACGAATGGTGACGTGGACCCCGGGGTGCTGCTGAGTGCTCAGACCATCACCTCGGAAACCACCAGCACCACGACCACCACGCACATCACAAAGGTCAGAGTTCATCTATTGTCCCTTTGGGTCCTTTAACACGTGAAGTCTGAAACACGACTTTAATGAATGTCTGCTTCAGCATTTCTTTACTGCAGATTTTTAAACTTCAAAATGCTTTAAAACATTCCTGGAATACAAAGAGTTTTTTTTTTTAAATAAATTGCTCAAATGATTCATTGGTCATGAAGAAGCTAGAGATTAATTTTCTGTCAATCAACCAGAATTTGATTTTTATATTTATAATTATGCAAAGTTCCTGTTATCTGACATATTTAAGGATTTAGACAGAAAGATTCGGCATGATAAAACTATAAACCTGGAACGTCAGTCTTTTCTTTTGCTGCATTCAGACAAAAGTAGTTAAATCTTTGAACACTGAGCAAATTTGTTAATTTCATCTTTGAAAACACAGGGGGAAACAAGTTTGCAAGAAATGACCTGAAAATCACAAGATTCAGTAGATTTAGTGATTATTTAAAAAAGAAAAAAAAAAAGCTAGGAAGAATGTCCAGAAAATTATATTTGTATAGTTTACTAACCTTCAGGTAATTTTTTGTAACTTTTTACTAATTTCTTGCTGATTTGCAGGTCATTTATTGTTAAGTTGCTCATTGCCTTCCTTCCTTTTTTCCCTTTTTTTTCATTTATTTATTTTTTTTTACGTTTTTGTTGTTTGGGGGTTGGGGCGTCGAATTTTCAGGTCATTTTTTTGGTCAGCTTTTACTAATTTCTTGCTAATTTTATTCAGTTGCTTATTGCCCTGTTGCCATGTCTTTTTTTTTCTTACTGCCCTTTTTCTTTTTTTTTCTTTTTTTTTGAAACAAATTCTCTGGTCATTTATTTGTACGTTGTAACTATTTTTTGGTCATTACCTTCTCCCTGTGTTTTTGAAAGAAATCAAACCAATTTGCTTTCAAAGGGTTGAGAAAGCTTTGAGATGCTGCCATATGTTTTCGTGTGCGTTGATTTTTATTAATGAATTTATTTTTTGTCCTCTCTGTTCTCAGACGGTGAAAGGAGGAATATCAGAGACGAGAATTGAGAAAAGGATCGTGATCACGGGAGATACAGACATCGACCACGATGAGGTCTCTTAAAGTTTTCATACCGTTTCTCATTTATTCTCCACTAGCTTCATTATTTTCTTTGCCTGCTAAGTCAATAAATAGTTTTGAGCAACAACTATTAAAAAAGTAAAAGCTCCCCGCAGGACCTTCTCTTGAGCTCTGCGATCACAGTACAGCCACATGATGTAGATCAGCATGTGACGATATGAATTAAAACACATTAACTCGTGATGTGACATTAACAAATGCTGAAAGTATGTCAAATGTGACTAAAAGTGGCTTCCCTGTTGGCATATTGACTCACAATCAAACATCCCCGCTCCCTCCCCGCCTTCCCCGTCTTCCCCGTTTTCTGTCTCCCCCTGGTGATCCCTCCTGGCACTGCACCCCCCGTATAAAGGCTCTGGCTCAGGCCATAAAGGAGGCTAAAGAACAGCATCCTGACATGTCAGTGACCAAAGTAGTGGTACATAAAGAGACAGAGATCACGCCAGAGGAGGGGGAGGACTGACCCAGGTAAGACAACAAAGGTCCCAGTCCTGGTCCCGGCTCTGTCCGTGTCAGTCTGGTTTTGATTGTGGTCGGACTGGGTCCCCATTCTCGGGCATGCTGCTTTTCCCATCTTCTCACTGGTACAGACGGCCCTGCTTCTGTAGCACTTACAGCTAATGCATCATGCTGCTGTCATTCCAGCTCCACTCCCGCTGCAGGGAAAAGGTCGGCTGATGCGTGTGTGTGCACACAGACCGGATATTACAGTCTCAACTCGTAATGACTAGGCTTAAAAACCTTTACAGTAATGCTGCTGACAGTCTCATGCAACCTCCTGTCATTAGCCTGCAACACTCCCCCCTGCTGGAGAGAAACTAAACCGCTTTTTTTAGTAGAGAGCTGCCGTGTGTGCAGAACATGTAACACAGAAGAAAGTCAAAAATGCATCTTGAATAAGAAAATGTGGAAAACTGGTGACGACTTCTTCTAAAATTCAGTCACAAAGTACCGAAAAACAAGTTTGTACCTGCATGTCGTGCAATATTCAGTGAAATCCTGGAGTATGCATAGTTTTGTCTACATTGTGTAGCTTCACAAAGGGCACCAGCAGGGATGAGTGATTAAATACCGGCTGAACCGGCTTCTGCGTCTCAGTCAGTCTGCAAACAAACCCGTATCGACAGAAATCTGATCTTAACCCTCTGAAACCTGGAGCAACATCACTTTACTTTTGCTGCTTTCAGATGGCTTCATAGGTATTTAAACCTTTGCAAATTAGTGTGACTCTTTAAAAAAAAACACAAGGGGAAATGAGTGAATGAGTAACTTGGTAATTAGAAGTTCCACAAATTGCAAAAAAAAAAAAGTAGATTTAGAAAAAAAAATTAAAGAAATAAAAAGGGAAAAATGTCAAGGGAAAAACTTTTGTAACATAATTTTAAATATATATTTAAAATTATGTTACAAAATTGTTACAATTTTTAAGCATTTTTCCAGGCCATTTTCTTGGTTTAGTATATTTATTTGTTTATTTTTACTAATTTTCAGTTGATTTTCTTGTAATTTTCAGTAATTTCTTCTGAATTTGTGGGTAATTTCTTCTTTTTCATTTCCTTCTTCCCCCGTTTTTGAGAGAAATAAGTCAATTCGCTGAGATTTCAACTACAAAAAATCCTATCATTCAACAGGATAGCTGTTTAATCGACCAATTATACAAATATTATGAGTTGAGGTTTGTTTTGCATAAAAAGTTTTATACTAAACATATTCACCAGATTAATCAGTAATGTCAACAGTATTCTGCTGATTAAAGGTTCATAAAATAAGTTCACTGTTATCCAACAGCATTAACATCGTTTACTCATTAATACATTAAAAACAATCAATGACAGTAATTACTGTAGGGAGAAATATTCACGCGTGAGGCCCTGACATGTTAAAACTGTGTCTCCGGGACACAGTGTGTGACATACTGCTCCTTTCAGATGCACTCTTCTTTTGTGCGTGGGGGGAAATAAATAGGTCAGCAGTCCTCGTGGCGGCGTTTTTGCAAACTTCACAAATGCAGCCATTTGTGTTCCAACTTGTCCGCCGGCAGAGTCGCGAGGATTATTTCAGGTGTGAAGCTGCATCGAGGGAAACGTCTCATTCAGTTGCACCGCAGCATGTCGTCGTAACCTCTTTAAGCCACCTTTTTTCTGCCAAACATTTTGAATCTGGAAAACTGGAATTGTCCGGTTTATTTTCATTCACCTTTTGGCTCTGAAGCTTCACTATTTTTAACGGATCCCAAGGCGCAGGGTTTGGGATGACGAGCGTGCATGTGTGTACTTGCGTGACTCACCAGATGGGAATGCTTGGCTTTGTTTCCGCGGCCTTGCCCTCAGTCCTGTGTGTGTGCGCGTGCGCGCGTGTGTGTGTGTGCTGTCTAATATCTGTGTGTCAGAGCCGCTGTGTTTCTGAGTTGCACTTCTAACGTGATGCTAAATGTTTTCGCTCTGGTCTCTCAGATGCACACAGTGTTTGGGATAAACAGTGTCAGAAAAGTTTGGAGTGTTTTCAAGAATTCAAATTAAACAATGTCTTAGTTTGAGAACACACACACACACACACACACACACACACACACACACACACGGAGGTGCAGACCAGTGTGAGTCTGTCAAATTAAAATGCGTCTCCTGCGCAGCACGCTTTATTCACCAAAGGTTTGGGGTCGTATTTCCTCATCAGGTGGTGGTTTCCAGTTAGCTGACCAGTCATGTTTATATTAAATCACCATAGTTACCACAGAAAAACATCCCCGTCTGAAAAATACTATTTACAAAATATCATTACTCTTGCTGATCTAAATGATCGATATATACCATGTAATATCTTTTACAAATACTCACTTATGGGTTAAAAGGTTAAATATCAGTATTTCGGTTTAAGGGAGCTATTTTGTAATGAGCCCGTGGGGCACCGATGAAGGATGATTTTTTAAAAAAAAAAAAAAAATATGCAAGACAACTTTTTTTTTAAAGAAATAAAATCTGATATTATACGTGCTGTTTTTACAGAACGAAACGATTAAAACCTTTTGAATAAGTTTATGCTCCTAAAAAGATCATCTCTGCAAATTAATAGAAGCACTGTTGTGCAGATTAAAGAACAGTGTTTTTAAAATGTATATAAGATTTATAATGTTATTTTTTATTAAATATAATAGATTTAAATGTAATGTAATTTAAATAACATTTATTTTCGTCTCACAGCCGTCCATCCAGATTATTTTTTGGCACTTCATACGAAGAAATTTCTGCACCTCTTGATTGTTTTTCATTTATTTTGGCACTTTGAGCACCACAAGCTGAGTGCCATCTTCCGTTACATTGGAGTGAAGACAGACATCTCTACGGCCGATATCTCCAAAAATACTTCATGTACTTTAGAGTCTGAGGTCAACTGTCCCTTTAAAGTACAACCTTTAGAAATCCAGAGTGCCTCGTTCTTAAACAGTCTCCTCATATCTTCTCTATTTAGCAAAATAGTGTATTTGGTGAATAAAGTATGGTGTACAGGAAATGTTTTTAGTGGCTGAAATTAAAAAACAAACCACGCAAATAAAGATGGCGTTTGTCAGCTGTGACACCAGCCTTTTCTGACTCCTTACTCACACTCAACACTAAAATAGTTTGCATTCCTATTTTGTTAGAAAGTACCCAAGAGGCCTGTGTGTATCTGTGTTGTGTGTGCATTTTTATAGATTTGTAGTCCCTGGGTGCGTTTATTCACGGTGGTAAAAGCGCCATAACCTTCTATCAGGCTCATTTTCACTCTTTGGCGAGGTGCGATGTGGCGCTGAAGGCTCCTGTGGGATTAAATTTGGAGGATTTACTCACCGCTGTTTCCTCTGTTCTTGCAGGAGTAACACTGAGGGCTGTTTTCTGTTCAACCTCCCAGAATCCAACATCCAGATCTCCACATATTACTCCGAGGACTCTCAGAAGACTAGAAAGGCTCCTACTCTCCAAATGCTGCAGCTAGTCGCAAACCATCACCTGCAATATAAATAAATGCATCTTGCATGAGAAGGACGCAACGTTGCATTATCAAACAAATGGCAAGATTATAACTGAGATTTTAAAATAATGGTTCTCGATCCACCTGCACGCCGAATCCCTGTGTGCAGCAAGCAGACCGTTTGCTTTCACTGCCTTATGACTTTGATGCATTTTTATGATTATTGAGAATAATTATTGTAGCAACGTTTTATTTATGAAATAAAGCCATCACTCCAGACACTTAAAAATCGCTGTAGGCTGTATATGTTAGGGAGCGTACACTATTTAACCTTGCTGTAGAAGTGCCAACCTCATTTGCCAGCAAGCATCGCCTCACTCACTCCAACGATGATTTCCCGTCAGGTATGCCACTACAGAAATCACTGCGGCCCGGCTCTGTACATATCCGAGCTTTCCTAGAAGAATAGCAAATTATCTTTCACTTTTGATTTTTTTTTGTCTACTTGAATTGCATTTTATGATCATTTCAGTATTTTATCATCGATTAACTTCACCCAAGAAGGTCTTTTTTTTTTTTTTTGGCAATCGCCAAGGAATCCAGATTTCTGTGCACAGAAATCGATTTTTATGTGCCTGCGCAGGCTTTGAATGTTCTCCCGGGTAGATGATCGGCTGCAGCACAAGTCCCAGGTTTGTGTGACTGTGAGGCAAAGGGCTCAGACTGCCGAGCTCTGCCCAAATTAGATGCAAAGCCAAGAGAGATCTGTCAACCGCCCCCCCACTTCGCCCTCCACCCACCCTGAACATGTCAACTGTATGCCTCCCTCATCTGTTCACGTGTATCTGAATAGCCGAGTATTGTTCGTGTACAGCCATGTTTTCCTCAAAAAATGGTGAAATAAAAGTGGCAAATGCATTTGTTTTTAATTTGCTGTTTTCTTCTCGAATAATAAAATGTCGACCACAGAACTGAAACTCGTGTCACCGTTGGACCCAATGATTTACTGCTGATGGATTTTGACACTGGCACGTCGAAACATTTTGTCGACAGAGAGCTAATTCGGATAAGGGCTTTGCTGATTTTACTATTCTCACTTGTGATCATTAAATGGAGAGCTGTGGAAATCCCAGAAAAGTCACACAAATAACAAACATTTGTAGATTTGTAGAATTATTTTGCTTTAAAAACTTGGAGAAAAAAATCTAGAAAAAAATCATAATTACATATTTAAAATGATGTTTCAGAAACGGTTTTAAGCACATTTTTTCTGGTCATTTTATTTATTTTTTTTAATTATTTTAAAAAAAATTCTGGAATTTTCAGCCTTTACTTCATAAGTTGTCCATTGCCAGGGCTACAGCAATCATGGAAACCCTGGAAAAGTCTTGGAATATCACAATTACTTATTCCAGGCTTGGTTAAGTTATGGAATTGTTATTTTATTATTGAAAGTTTTGGAAATGTCCTGGAACTTTGTTGTAATTAAACTGGTGCTGTAATCTTTCATAGATAACCTTCCACAAAACATAACAGTAAATGTATTTTCCATAGCTGTCGACGTAAAGCAGCTTTAATATGAATTAATGTGTGACATTCGGTTCCTCATTTTCTCCCTTCATGTATGCGAGCTTACTGCAATTACATTTGAGTCTGTCAACGTTTTTGTTTTTTTTTATTTAAAAAAATGGGTCCTTGAAAAGTCATGGAAAAGTTTTTTAATTTTTTTCCATGAAAATTTGTGAAAATCATGTAAATAAGCCACCGTCCCATTGGTTCATTATAAAAGCACAGAAGTGCCAAGCCAGGAAAAAAAATCAGTATTAGGTAACAACACGAAACGTTTCTCAATCTGACAAGATGTTTTTCACTTCATTACACGAAATTTTTAATGTTATAACAAAAACCTTCTTTTGATAATGTGAAATGTTCTACATTACAAGAAAGGTTTCTTGTGATAACATGAAAATATCCTGTAAAAACCTGAAAAACATCTTGTTATATTTGCAGTTCTGCACTTCCATAGTTCATATCACAATAATCTACCAAATGATGGCATGTACCAATGAGCCCTTTAATAGACTGAATCATAATCTTAAAATTGCCTTCAGTCTCAATTATGAGTTTAAATGATTTCTTGTGATTTATTTATTTTTTTAAATCACGTGCTCAATCATTATTGAAGGATTTAAAGGAGAAATCCACCAAAAATCTACTAACATCGATACAGAAGTAATGAGTAATAATAATAATGAGTGCCAAATCAGATTTCATATCCTCAGGCATTAAAATAACCGGATGGACAACTCATTAATACATTCTTTAAGCTTAAACATTTGCTTTAAAAATAATTAAATATATTAATTGGAGTGGGTTTGAATTTGTAAACAGTTTGCCAATCTATTATTCATTACACCAAATGCTCGAAACACTTAATTGTTGTGTTTAAAGAAGCCCTCGGGGTAATTAAGAGAGGATTTTTACAGCTAGAGGTAATTATGTTGAACGCACGCAGGCTTTAAAGCTCCGCCCCGCTGTGTACGTGCGCGTGAGCCGGAGAGACACTAAAGGTAAGATGTCCCACTCTGTCTCTGTTGCTGGGTGACATAAACACTAAAAGGAGGTGATCTTTTTTTAGATTTTCAGACATACAGTATCTCTATGACAGTTTTTTTTCTGTTTAAAGGACTTTATGTCATTTATAATAGAGGACAGGGTGGTGTAAAATGGGGGAGGCACTTTACTCTAGTTTGGACATGAATAATTGAAATTATGGAGAGCCCATTATGTATCAAAGTTATTAATTTAAGCAATGCGAGAGTTTTCGTTTTTTGGTACAGAATCTGATGCAACTGTTTTGGCCAAGTATGTGCATAAGTTATCAAATATAGGCTATATAAAATGTACATGGTAAAATATGCTTTAAAAAATTGTATGGTATTGCAAATTGTCATAAGTGTGTATGTGACAAATCAATGTTGTGTAGTAACAAGTACAATATTTATCTCTGAGATGTAGACAAGTGTAAGTATTAAAATAGAAGTACTAAAGTAGGCCTACAAGTGGGATACCTCAAAATTCTCTAAATTGTTATAATAGCAACTGCAAGTGTGTTGTTTCTACGCAATACAAGTATAAAAAAACTGTTATAAGGATAAATAAGATCCTAAGTGTATTTTTTAAAAATAAAATCTTCAAAATAGAGCTTGTGTGTGTGTGTGTTGGGGGGTCAGAGTGTACAGTACAGTGTCCTCAAATCCTGTAATAATAATAATACCAATATTAATGCCCCCAAAAATAACAATGTTTATTGTTATGCACCAAAACACCATGTTCCTTGTGTATAAAAACTTTGAAATAAACCTGATTCTAATAGTTAACTCCAAATGATTACATGCGTGACACTGTGCATAATATCCTGTTATTGTGCATTATTTGTGCACATTATAGTGTCTCATAAACCAAAGTGAACTTTATCTATTTATTACTTTGTTAAAATGTATTTTTATAGAGAAACAATATCAAATACTTTTTTAAAAAAATGCGTATTATTTTTTGTCCAAACATTGAGAAAAGAAAAAAAAAAGTCATCGTCTCGGACAGAAACCTGTGCGGAGTGAGCGCTCTTCGCGGTAATAGAGGATCTCGGTGGAGTTCCCGCTCCGGGGCGGTAGGTGGCGGCAGAACGACGCGCCGCTTCCTGTGAAGCCCAACAGTCACAACAAGAGGAGGAAGAGGAAAAACGACAGCTCTGGATCGTCGTCGACTGCCTTGCGTGACAACACAGGGATCGCGTTCAGGGCTTCGGGTATTAACATTTTTTATTCTCTCTTTGTCGCTTCGGACGGCGCGGGAAAGCACACGGCGATTTTCCGTCGCCGTTTGTTCGCCTGTTCGCCGCCGCGCTCCTCCGCCTGTTTGCGAACTGCTTTAAAGACACCAGAAACATGCCAATGGAGGCTTGCTGACCAAAATGGCTGGGCGCAGTGAAATGTGAAATATTCCTGCTAAGGTTATCCTTTCTGCACGCGACGCGACTGTCACGCGAACTCAGCGGCTAAAACGCGTTAACGAAGTTCAGGAAAGTGCGTCTGTTTGTTTCTGTTCACGTTTGTGTAATTTTAGCAGCGCTGCTGCGGCTTTTATTGCTGTCGGGCCTATGGTGTTTTTTTCTGCTGAGGATTTCTGCACGATTGATTGAGCTACTTTTGTTTACTCTGTGCATTTTTGGCGCCCGTTTGTAAACAAATGTGTTACAGTTTGCGTGTTACTCTTAAAACTGAATGTTTCGGTGTGTGTTTGAGTGTGTGTATTATCCCGAGCAGCATGCAGGCACAGCTCCACCCCTCAGCTGTGCAGGTTATTTTCATGCCCGATTTATTGTGCAAAGCAAAATATTTAACTTTGACTGTTTTCCTCCCGCAGGTTGTTCCACTTTGACCTGCAACATGTCTGATTTACTGAGATATATCGACTATGACCACAAAGCCACCTTTCTGAAGATGCTCAACCAGCAGAGGATGGAAGGTGAGCACTGTGATGTGGTGGTGGTGGTGGAAAACATAGAGTTCAGGGCTCACCGCTGTGTCTTGGCCGCCTGCAGCAACTATTTCAAAAAGCTCTTCAAGAAGCAGAGCGACGAGGACAACTCCATCGTGGAGTTGGACTTCATCCGCTCGGACATCTTCGAAGAGGTGCTCAATTACATGTACACAGCCCGCCTCGCCGTCAGGAAGAAGGACATCAACATGATGATGTCGTCCGGTCAGATTTTGGGCATCAACTTCCTGGATAACCTGTGCACGCAGAAACGCGAGCTGACGAACATGAAGACCAGGGAGAACCAGGCGCCCGGCGACCACGGGATGCGAGCTCAGGACGCCATCCTGAAGGAGCTGGCGATGGAGGAGGTGAGGAAGAACAGCTTCTACGATCAGGGGATGGACGGTATGGGCCCCGGGGGCTCTCACGTGTCGCAGCCGCACAACTACAACACCAACATGAGCAAAGATCCTCACAGCCACGGCTGGGGCTCCTCGTCCTCCAGCGACATGAAGCTGGAGTACCTCCTGTACGGCCACCGCGACCACGGCTCCTGCCAGAGCACGGGTACGAAGCCCATGGACCACAACGCCAAAAAGGAGCGGCTTCTCACCGCCAACCGCCCCTACGGCTGCGAGCACTGCCCCAAAGCCTTCACCACCGCCGCCCACCTCAAGGAGCACCTGAAGATCCACTCCGGCTTCAAGCCTCACCGCTGCGTCGTGTGCGGCAAAGCCTTCATCAGGGGCCCCGACCTGAAGCGGCACGAGCGGGTGCACAGCAACGAGAGGCCCTTTGCGTGCCAAATGTGCGAAAAGGCCTTCAAGCACAAGTCTCACCTGAAAGACCACGAACGGCAGCACCGGGGCGAGCGGCCATTCAACTGCGGCTCCTGCGACAAAGCCTTCATCAAAGCGTCCGATCTGAAGCGCCACTGGAACACCATGCACAGCGGCAACCCCCGCAGACAGATGTCCCTGTCCCCCGCCGCCTCCCAGCACGGCCAGGCAGAGGCCACCGACCAGAGAGACTGGAAAATGGAGACCGGGCCACACTCGCATAACTCGGGGGACTGTTGAGCCTGCAGACGCACCAAAACACACACTGACGCACACACACACATCCACGACAGTCACTTAAAAAAAACCATGTAAACACACTGACACAACCACGACCCTGTGACGGGCTGCGGGCCTGACATCACACGGACGATGATCGGAGTGAGTAACAGCGATCAGAGCATGTTCAGAAGACTGTGGGGCTGTATTATTATTCTAAAGAGTTATGTCAAAACGATGTTTTCTTTCCACCTGTAAAATCATGTAAATGTTTAGTTCACTCTACTATACGTATATTTTTCACAGAGCATCGTTGCTATCTAGACTGGGGGTCCTCATAACATTATTCTCTTTTACTTTTATGGGATATGTAACATTTAAATGTTTGTTTAACCTTTACTGGATTTTATGGAGATAAAAGAGAGAAACAGAGCGACGTGTTTTGGGGGAGGGAGGGGGAGATTTTTCTGCATAACATTTGTTGCATTGAGTATATTCATGTGGATGTTTTTAATGGATGTGTTTAGTTGTATTGATTGATATTACACTGTAAGAGTAAGAGTCACCATTTTGCATTCGACGATGCAGATGATACCAAAGTCTTGGGCGTTTGACGGATCGCCCTTTAAAGGCTGTCCTGCCCAAGCAACCGGCCAACTAGATTTACTGTTATACAGTATAACTGTCATCCAGCTATCAACAGTTAATGATAGATGTCTGTATATACTGTAGCTTAGTTTGTTGCACAATTACAGTACACGATAATGATTTATGCACATATAACATTGTCCTACTCCTACACTTTGACAATAAACACCATTTGCTGTGTTTTATTGTTTTTGCAAAGTTTGGTTTTTGTGGCGGAGAGCTCAGCGCAGGTGATCCGTGCCACACCCACCTCAGAGGACTGAAAATGCGGTTTCAGATGTTAACCCTTTAACACCTGCATCGGCATCGGTTCTCGTGTTGCGTTCAGATGTCGTTTTTAGCATCGAAACATCTGAAATCACAGGACATTGGTTTGATTTCTTTAAAAGACACAGGTGAAAAAGTAATGAGCAACAGGGCAAGAAATGTCCCGCAAACTGCAAAAAAACAGTAAAAAGTGACAAAGAAATGATCCGTAAATTAGTTTGGCAAGGATTATTAGATATTATTTAAAAATTACAGAAAATATCCAGAAAACTGTATTTACAATTCTCAGAATTATATTTTTAAAATGATGTTACCAAAAAAAAATACATTTTTCAGCACTTTGAAGTAATTTTCTTTTTGGTTTTTTTTTGCCTTTTTCAGGTAATTTTCTTAACTTTTTACAATTTTCTTGCTATTTTTTGGGCTGTTTCTTGTTAAGTTACTCGTTGCCCTCTGCCTATGTTTTTTTTTTTTAAGTCAAGCCAATGTCCTCAGGTATTAAAGGGCTAAACATTACTCTGTAATGTTTAAAAGGTGAAACAATACAAGTAACAGACAAATGTATTTAAAAAACGTGTGTTTTGTGCAGATTACAGAAGAGCTGCACAATTCTGACCTAAATGACGATCATGAATATTTTGATCAATTTTGCAATCACACTTGTTTGTTATTTTCAGGTTTTTTGGTGGTTTAAAAGGTTAGTTGTGATTCTTTGTGGTCATGCACGCTTTGCATATAATTTGTTTTTCTAAATCTGAAATATTTCCAAACAATGTGTGAAGATTTTGGTTTTGCCTGACTGCAGGTGCAACATTCACGGATGTTTTTTTCACAGCTTGGGGTTGGGGCTTGATTTGATTTAATGAGCAGAGCACTCATTCTGAATGTCGATATTCCAGACGATCATGTTCATTTAATCTTAATGAGACAAAATCGCAATAAGTATTTGATTAATTGTGCAGTCCTAAAATACAGGTGTTTAAAGCAGCGTTGTTTCAATACAAAAATCAGGAATGCGCCTGACACTGACGTCGTGCTGGATCAGGCATCGGCAAGTTTGCTGATTCCATCTAATTTATTAAGAAACTTTAAAGCAGCTCTGCGCTAAAGTACTTTTCCTGGAAATCAGTTCTTTGATGCTCTAAAACAGCATCCTTCACAGCAAGTTTTACTCTGCAGTCACTGTCGACTGCTGTTTCTGAGCGGCGAGGAAGAAGTGATTTCCATAAGAAAGTGGAACATCCAATAATAGATAAATAGCAGTAATTTTGCAATATTTTACACTGGGTAAAAGTTATATGTCTTTAATTGTATGTGTTTCTTAATTCTTTGTTTTACGCAGTGGTATCGGATTGGTAGTTGGCATCTACTTTGGTATCTTTAAGTTTTGGTATTGATAGTTGGGAGGAAAAAAATGACTAAAATTCTTCTGTAATTGGCACGTTGGTCATATTCATCAGAAGTATTTGGTTTTTTGTGGTTGTGTTGAAAAGTTCTCTGGACTTTAATTTTCCACATTTAGTTGGGAAATACCAGAACAATACTGTAAATGTAAAACATGCGTACTTTGGTTTGACCAAAACAAAACTAAAAGCTTCACCCCGAGTTTTCAGAACCTTTCAGGAACCTTTTTTTCACCATTTTTCAACAGTGAATATGCATCAGATGATTAACTGAGTAATCGGCAGATTCATCGATAATGAAAATGACAGTTGCTGCTTTAATAATAATGTGGACCGTTAGAATCAAAGTAAAAATGTTAATTCAATGGACTGAAAATGAGTACGGAGCTGAATTGAAAGCTGACTTTTCTTTTTAAAGAAAAAAATGCTGAATATATCATGTTCCAGATGACTTATTGCAATGATTTGTCAGTTTTCTCTGTCTCTCGTGTGTCAGTACACTCAACAGTTTTGTGCTGAGGACTGTTTGGACAAAACAGGCAATTTTAAGACTTCACCTCAAATTTTCAGAGTTTTGAATTTTTCAGCATTTTTCAACATTGAAAATGCATCATATGATTCATTGAGAAAGTAATCGGCAGATTGAATAATAATATAAAATGGCAGTTGCAGCTTTAACAATAACATGTATTCCTATAATAAAAAGCTGAAATGATAAGTGGAATGACTAAAAATTAACATGGAGCCAAAGTGATGCCTGATTTTTATTTTTCTTGTTAGTACACTGAACATCTTTAGACTTTGGCCAAAACTAGTAATTTTAAAGCTTCATCTCGAGTTTATAAAGTGCTTTTTTCAGCTTTTGTTTTTTTCAACATTTGAATATGCATCATATGCTTAATGGAGAAGGTAATTGGCAGAAACTGGCAAATATGAGAGTTGCAGCTCTGCTCAGAATAATGAATCTTTAGTTCTGGATGTAACTTTCTTCCACTGAGAGAGGGAGCAGTGCCTCTGGCTTTGGTTTGTTTATTAGCCCGGCCTATGCAAACAGTCACATCTGCTGCCCAGCCCCCTCTGCAGCCACCAAACCTGAAAGCCCGCTGCACCTTTGGGTTCATTCAGCTCCGTTTCAGCTCTTTAGTTTGACTCCCAATAATGAAACTCACCTCTCGGCAACCCGCCTCTTTCAATGAGGGTGAAAACACTTTGCACATGACACAAAGCCAGCACACACACCCAACATGGCTGTTTCACCGGGGAGAAAAACTGTCTCTCATACTCTGCATGCAACACTAGATGGTGCCCTGTTCATAGTGATTGACCTGTTGCTGCCCAATCTGACCTGCTCGTGCTGACCAACCGGGACTGAAAGCGCACCGAGCACACTGACAGCAGGGTAAAAGTTACTGTGCTTTTATTAAAGCAGCCTCCCTGGAAAGCACATATGGTGGCTTTGTGAAATGTATGCGCTCTCACACCTCAGTGTTTTCCATATATTTACATACATCTGACTCCAGCGTTTGGAACGGGGCCAGTGCAGCATCAGGGTCTCGCAGAGTCCGCTCTGTCTCACAGTCACACACTCTGCGCCTTTTTGGTGACAGTTTGACCACACAGTGTGGAGGTAAAGCGACGCTGTGTGAAGCATGTATCTTAGATTGATCTATTCTTAACTGTCAACAGAGGAACGGTCTGATCGCCTGTAATTTGGGGTGAAACAGTTTTGTGGAAAACTGACGTCAGTGTCTAATGGAAAAGGCGGGCCTTGCCTCACTGATGTCAGTAGATGCCCGAGATCTGTTTTCTGCATTTCTTGGCCTCTCTGTGTGTGTGTGTGTGTGTGTGTGTGTGTGCACGCATTAAAGCCAGCAAATGATGCTGGATATGGTTTTGTATCTCATTGTTGGACTGATTGGAGCTGGGTGCCTTTTATGTCCTGTCTGTCTTTGCGTGTGTGTGTGTAGTGTAGAAAGGTTTGACATGTAATGTGTGCATGCATTATATTGTGCGTGCATGTGTGTGTGAAAAGGTTTGACATGTAATGTGTGCATGCATTATATCAGTGTGTGCGTGCCATGGGATTTCAGTGATGAAGGCTTATTGTGCATTTGTATGTGTGTGCTGAGGCATGTGCCATTTGTATGTGTGTGCACGCATGTGTGCGTGTGTATGCATGTGTAATGACTGGAGGAGGGGGCTGAGTGTGTGCGTGCATGCATCGGAGGATGGTTATATGTTTGCGTGCGCTATGTGCATCTATAATGAGGCCTGAGTGTGCGCACGCACATCCACTAGTGAGTGACAGGCAGCGAGTGCATTCATGCATTTGCCTCTCCGCGTGTACTCATCCGTGCCTGTGCGTGAGGATTGTGAATCAGTATGGAGGAGAGTGTGTGTGTGTGTGTGTGTGTGTGTGTGTGTGTGTGTGTGTGTGTGTGTGTGTGTGTGTGTGTGTGTCAGTCCATATTTGTTTTTATGTATGCATGAGCTTGCATGCATGTTTGTGCATGCAAATGCACACATCATCACTATTTAGGGAATTTACGTGTCAGCAGGCTGAATTCTATAATGCAGGTAGTCACATGGATGGATTTTTGTGTTTGAGTGTGTGTGTGTGTGTGTGTGTGTGTGTGTGTGTGTGTGTGTGGGGCATACAATAGTATTGTGGGGGCTGTGCATTCAGATTCATGTCTGCATAACTTTATGTGGCTTTCAATGTGTGTTTATTCCCTCTTCTGCTTCAGTTTGTGTGTGTGTGTGTGTGTGGGCGCGAGTACATGTGTGCACAAGTGTGTGTGTGTTCGCCTATATGTGTATATGTGTACAGTGAACACCCGGTTTCCATTACCCCGGCCGGCGTGGTTCCCTCAGCCAGACCACAAACCTCCTGTCTCCACTCTGGCTCCACCCAGCGCTGCCACAGGCTTCCCAGAAAAGAACAGCATCTAATTAAAAAACTTTAATTACATTCATCTCATCTCTCTCTCGCTCACACACACACACACACACACACACACTCTGGAAGAATAAAACAACTGTATACAAACAATTCCATGTGATAAATGGGCATGAAAGGCAAAGCCAGCAGTTTTTTCTCTCCCTGAGCGGAGTGGCTTTTAATCAGAGTTGCTGACATTCATGAGCCGTAGAGTCTCCTGTGATGTCGTCCTCCGCTCGAGCACCATCTGGAATTTCTTCAGTTTTAAGGACTTCATGATCACAGTGTCTGTCTGTTTTCTAATGTCTCTTCACGGGACATTTTATATCCTTGATCTGATCTCAAAGGCATCTTAAACCTAAAACAAAAAGGCATTAATCACCTTATAACCATATTTCTCCAGTTACTGCACAAACACACGCTCGGGCTATTAATCTGATTTACAGGGCAGCACTTTTAGTACCACACAACTGTAAAATGACGCTCGATTAACGGCTCATCTTGTTTTCTCTGCCTTGTTTTGATAGTGCACTAAATATGTTTAGGCACTGGACTTTTCTGTGGACAAATCAAGTAATTTGAAATTTTCCCCTCGAGTTTTCAGAATTTTTGAATGACCTTTTTTTTTTTTTTTAGCATTTTCCAAAACATTGACTATGCATCAAATGATTGCATCCTTAGAATTAAAGCTGAAATGCTAATTATTACAGAGCTAAATTGCCAAATATATCATAACCCAGATTGCTAATGGTAATGATTTGTTGCTCGTCATTATCTGATGTGATTCTGAATATTTTTAGTTTGTAGACTTTTGTTTGGACAAAACAATTAATTCGAAAGCTTCACCTCCAGTTTAAAGAATTTTTAATGAGCATTTTCAGCATTTTACAACACTGAATATGCATCAAATGATTAACTGTGAAGGCAAAGAGCAATGTAACAACATGTGGCTTAAAGAAATGGCAAGCATTTCAAAAAAAAGTTACAAGAAAATGAGCAAAAAAAGAGAAAAAAGTTTTTTAAAAAAAACCATAAATATAACTTGAAAAAGCACATGAAGCTAAAAAGAAGTTGTTTTTTGTGACAAAATTTTAAATAAACTATTTTGGGGTTTGTTTTGGGTTTTTAAACTAATTTTCAGGTTTCTTTCTTTGTCAACTTTCACTAATTTCATGCTTGCAGTTTGTGGGACACATTTTGCCAAGTTTATCACTTTTAAAATCTGATTTTAAAGGGTTTAGGGGGAAAGTAATTAGCAGCATTTAGTGAAAATGATCGTTGCGGCTCTGCTCATAATGATTCATCTTTAGTTCCTGTGATGTCGTCCTCGACATGACACATTTTATATCCTTGATCTGATCTCAGAGGCATCTTACTCCTCAAACAAAAAAGCATTAATCACCTTATAACAGTATTTCTCCAGTTACTGCACAAACACACACTCGGGGTATTAATCTGATTTATATGGCAGCACTTGGAGAACACAACTGTAAAATAACGCTCGATTAACGGCTCATCTTCAGGTTGAGCGTCACATTAATGCACGGTGAGGAATGTGTCCTCGGGGAGGAGGTTCACTCATCACCTTGAACACAGGAGCTCCTATCTGACCAGTTTCCTCTTTTCCCATCAGCCCACAGAAGTTATTAACTGTGACCCGGTGTGTCCGCAGACAAGCTGCGTCTTTGTGGACGCCGTTGACCTGCAGACTCGGGCGGGTGGAGGCGGGTTATCAGGATCATCTCTGCAGGACCAGGAGAGGCTGCTGCGATCTGCCTGCAGGAGTCATTGTTCAGGGCCGGACCAGATGCTCCAGAGGAGAGATTACCATTGCATCACTCCTCAGCGGGGAGTCCGGGCCTCCTCACCCGCTCCTGCGTCACTGTCTCCCCCCTTCTCTCCTCATTGTGTCTTTTATCTCTGCGTTACTCCTTTTATCTCCTTACTTATACCACCTGCCCTGTTTCCTCTCCTTCTACCTCATCTCCTCTGATTTCTCTTTTCTTTCCTCAGTCCTCTCCTCCTCTCCATCTCTCTCCCTTTTCCTTTACTCCTCCCGTCTCCTATCCAGTCCCTTTCTCTTCTGTATGTCCCCCTCCCTCCTCTTCTCCTTCCTTTTCCTCTTCTTTATTCTCTCATCTCTTTCTCTCTCTCCTCTCCTCTCCTCACCTCTCTTTTCCTCTCCTCTCCTCTTCTCTCCTCACCTTTCTTTTCCTCTCCTCTCCTTGCCTCTCCTTTCCCCACCTTTCCTTTTCTCTCCTTTATCTCTCCTCCCTTACCATCCTCCCTTATCATTTCCTCTCCTGTACCCGTCCTTCTACTCCTTCCTTCTCCCTTATTTCTCCTCTCCTCGCTCCTGTATTCTCCTCCCCTGTCTTCTTTTCTTCCTTCTCTCCTCTCTTGTCATTCCTTGTCTCTCCTCTTTTCTCATTTCTCTCTCTCCTCTGCTCCTTCACCCCCTTCCCTGCCCTCTTTTCTCCTCTTTGTTTTCCTTTTCTCTTCTCTCCTACATTTCCTCTTATCTCCCTCTGTCATCTGATCGTGACTCTACTCTCTCTCCTTTTCCTCCTTCTCTTCTCTCCTTGTCCTGCCTCTCCTCTTTTCTCTCCCTCTCCTCTACCATCCATCTTTCCTCCTCACTCTTCTTCAGTCTTTTATCTCCTCCTCTCTCCTCCTCTCCACCCGGCACAGATAACAACTGAGGGCTGTCTTTGGTCAAACACAGTCCATGCTGTTCTCCTCCCTCCCCTCCTTCCTCCTCCTCCTCCTCCTCCTCCTCTCGGCTGTTATCAGTCTCCGTCATGGAGGTCTCTCTCTAATGAAATTCCCCCGGTGATCACGCTGACGGATCTAAAGGCAGTGTTTGTTCGAGGACCACATCTGGGGGCATGAAAAGGACCAGCAGCTGTAATCTGATTATAAAAAATGTTATCTGGAATCTGCCCCCAAAACCCGAAACACATTTAGCAAGTTACAATGCATTTGATTAAAAGGACTTTGTAGAAACTTTAAATATTCAGTGATTAATCTCGTGGCGGACGACTGACAATCAGCCATTACCTGTTGCTTAACAGTTAAAATCACACAAAGTGTGCGAGTGACTCCAGCGTTTTTAGAGTTCTTAAAAATCTACTATTAAGCCGACAAAATGTGGGAAAAAAATAGATGAATGACTCATTAGTTTTATCCTTTTAGTGTGCAAAAGGTGACATGTTTGGGTTGCAAAATTAGAAGCAATTTCCTTACTTGATTAATCATTAAAATGAATCAATTAACTGATAAATAGTTATTTATAATACATCATTTCATAGCCTATTGATTAGGCTACCCTATTAAAATTGAGATATCGTAATTTTTTTCCTTCTTTTTTTTCTTTTTCTGTCTTTATACACATAAACACGACAAGGAAGGGAACAACATGGGAAACAAGTAAAATAATACTCCAAATAATTCTAATAATAATATTTTACAAAAGCAGCTAAATTTGGGGCAATTTGTCAAATATGACACCCGTGTTTATGTTTCCATCTGGCTGCATTTCTATCATTCCATCACTTTTTGTGACTGCATGTGTAAAATGACATAAAAAAATTAATAATTAAAATAAACATTAAATGAAATAAAGTAGAATTAAAGGGAGGATGTTACCGGAGCGGAGATACGTTCATGTGTGTATGTGTATATTGATTTTAGTTTAATTTATATCAGTAAATGTTTGTGTGTAGCTGTTCATTGTAGATTGTAGAAAGTCCATTTTTGATGGTGAGATTTGCCCTCTAAAGAGCTAAATGTATGCAGCCTGTGGGACTAATTAACAGCTCCTGGTTCTGAATTAGTCTCACCTGTGCAGGTGTTGGTTCGTTTCTGTCTGAAATTTTCTGTGTCCCTCAGTTTCACCTGATGAAGATCCAAAATGTATTTCTAATCAGTTTTATTGCAAGCAGAAGAACAATCTCCAGAAGTCCTCTCTTGTCCTGCTGATGGATATCTCCTCCGGCAGCTGTCTACAGAAACTACAGGTATGCATTAACTTTTACAATCAAGACTTTCCTTTATTTAACCCCCTTCTCTTTTTTTGTGAAAATTTTCATGTAATTTTCTTGTACTTTTTAAAAAAAACTAATTTCTTGCTTATTTCTGGATAATTTTCTCTCATTGCCTTCTCTCCATGTCTTTGAAAGAAATTCATTCTGGAAAAAAAAACAGTTTTTGGATTTTGTATTTAAATTTAAATCAAAATGAATCTGATCCACATCCTGTTCAGCCTCAAAATTACATTTGTCGTATCCCTTGTTTAGACCTCTTAGAGCAGGTAGCACACATCTTACAAATAAAGATACCATTTTCTAAGCATTGAGGGTTTTATTTTTCATAGAAGCTAAAGCTGTCAAAAATATTTAACTGAAACTTGTAAAGAATCAATAAAGAATTCCCAGCGGAGCATTTAACCCGGCACGTAAACACAGTGAGTTTAACCAGCGATAGGACTTGAGTGATTGCCCCTGCGACCTCGCGCTGTTGTGAAAGATTCTTGTGCTTTGTGTAGACAGTCTTGATTTACTTGCATGCCATAAGAAATGATACAAATTGCATGTCACTTAAAAGCTTCTTGGAAGAGTCAGATCCATTTCCCAATGTGATTTGTAATCGTCTCCAGACGTAGCTTCTCCAGTCGTCTCCCACCTCCTAGATCACGACTCCGACATCACGAGTTACTCTGCGGTTTCTCCCCGCGGGGACGAGGGCAGCGGTTTTTCAAAAGAGAACCTCTACTTGCGATTCAGATGTGTGTCTTGCTGTTTTGGCAGAGCACATCAAACCGGACAACCTCGACAATATTATCATAAAGGCCTGTCAAAGCAGAGAGCTGAATGTTAAGTAAATCTGCGGTGGAGGAAGAGTGAACAATAGCTGTGTTGAAACGTTGCTGTATGTGAGTTGGCCCGGAGTCCAGAGCCTCGCCGGCCTTTTTTTTCCTCAGCAGGTGTTCAGATATCAATTATCAGTGGTTGTTTCTTCAGTCTGCGTTTGCTGTTTAATCTGAGGATTCCCCGCTGAGGGAAAATACACGATAAAAAGGTATCGCTTCGATTTCTGTCTGCTCGACCTTCCTCTGTCCTGTCTGTGTCCGAGCGTGGAGGGAAACTTAGATGTCAGCCAGCCGCGTTGGGGTCTGGTGTTCATGAGAGGTCTGTTTTTAGTTTGCCAGACGCTGGCTGATCAACACAAGGTTAGAGGGAGTCCCTGAAAAATATTGATATCACTAGAGGCACTTTTCGGTGGAATTGGATATGAAAACGTTACATGCAAATAGTGTCCCTGTTTTTTAATCTCTGACTATGCCTTTGGTGGTTTGCAGCTAGTCTCACAAACCACTGGACCGATCAAACTCATATTTTTTGTGCTTATTTATGCTCGAGGACCTCTTGTGGTGATAAACAGTTGTTTAAAAACCTGCTTTATTGACCGTTTTTTAGCTTCATTGACCGGTGACTCTCAGATCGTCGTATCCAGCCGGAAGTGTAGTTTTCTGGAAAGAGAGAACCCGAGTAAATGAGTCCTAAAACCCAAAAATCATTTTAGCACTCTCGGTTCCCTCGTCTTAAAGTCAGCGGGGCTTTTTTGGTTCTTTTTTGTTTGTTAGAGGCTTTAAATAAGGTCTGTAGTTAACCCAAGCTTAAGAGACTTTCGTGATTTGTTCTACGACATAAAATGTGTCAGTAAATACACCACTCGTGATCTTTGAAGCTTTACGTGTTTAGAAAATATGTTTGCTAACAAGTGGCTAAATGAAACTACAGAGCAGCATCTCAGGAAATCATGCTGAACTCGGCTTTACAGCCTCATAGCAGTGGTAAGGCGATGGCGGTGTACTTCGTTTTCGCCTAGCATTAGCTTTTTACTTCTGGAAGCTGCATTTAGACTTTAAAATCCTGAAAATGGTGTTTATTTGTGAAGATCTTAACAAAACATGTAAGTATCATAAACTTTTGTTAATAAAAGAGCTTATTTTCTCCAATAATCCGAAATCCAGTGGAAAAAATGGGCTTTTTGACGAGGGATTTCCGTGTCTGCCTACAAAAAAACGTCATCCCTGGAGTACTCTATAAGTCAAGCCGCCCTTGCTTCTTTCATGTGTCGTTTTTAAGCGGCATTATCTTTAGCTGTAGTGTCAAACCGATGTGTAGAGAAATAGGTCACTACGCTTGAGTAAGCACAAGGAACCCCGAATCAGCATAATGGTATCGTCACCGCCGCTCCACCTGCTCCCTGCACAGTGCGTCCATTTTACAGCAACTGTTGGCCTTAAGGAGGGGGGGTGAAATCCCTCTGAGGCGGCCCGCCGACCTTCTCCCTACGAGGTGTTTATTGCAGCAGGTTGGACTTTAGGCACTCGAGCTATGTGACCCTCCTGATCCCACATTTGTATGAAAAAACAGTCCTTTCATTCCTCGGGCCGGAGCCCCTACCATCGCTAATCCACGGCCTGAAATCTTAGATTGTGGGAATACGGCAGAGAAACGTCTACCTTTCAACTCCGTTTGATTCTTTAAGTGTAAAGAATTTAAAGGCACTTCTGCTCCGACGGTGATAAACGTGGCTTCAGATGATTTCACAGGAAGTATGTGCACGTAAACAACTGCACAAATCTTTCCACCGTTCTCTTTGTTCTATTTCAATCAGTCAGCGAGCTGGCAGCCGCTACCTGGAAAATTAAGAGATTTCCTTTGAAAATGTCAGCCTCAACATCGGTCTGATTGAACAATCGCCTACGCTGAGCCGCGGTACATGGTGACGGGTGGGGGGTGCCAGATAGTGAGTTCAAAACCTTTGGCTGCGGTGCTGTTGACCACTTGTGACGGTTTTGAGACAAGGCGTCCAGTGTTCACAGAGCAGCTCTCCGTGGATGAGAGCAGACTGGGGAGGCTACAGCTGCTGATAACGCTAATGCTCTGGACTGATTTGAGTCATGTGTTATAAGATGAAAGCAGACGCACTGAGGGTGAAGTTTAAAGTGGTAATCTCCGGATTCGTGTTGCTTTGATTTCGGTGACATCTGTGGCGCTAAGCGGTTATTGCTGTGGTGTTTTTTTCACCACTTTTCCCAGAAATCACTTGTCAAACAGAGACTTTTATTTCCTGTGAAGGTTAAATGTTTTTGATGTTGACAAGACGTGTATGGCAGTGTTTTATAAGCTCTAAGGTTCTTTAATCTCTTGGTTTGTATCGACAGAACGAGCTCCACAAAACTTTTTAGCCTCTTTAAGCTGCAGGTTACCTGCCGAGCAGCGAACAGCACACACGCTTAGCATCGAGTTATTAAACTTGGAGCATTTAGCAGATAAATAAATAGCCTTATATGTTCTAAGGCAGTGGGTCCCAACTGGTCCATTCACAGGATTTCTCCATCCGTTCAGGGTTTACACGTTATATGAATTACCACATATTCAAATTTATTTCACAAAATGTAAATAACACAATGGTGAATACAAAAATAAAAACGTACTGCAAGTTTAAACAGAAGCAGCACTCAAAATAAAAGCTCTGCGGCAGATATTCACTGTACTTCAAAATAATTTGTTAGCAACCACCTTTTTTTTATTAACAATAAATAACATCTTCAAAATTTGGGGACGTCAGTTTCCATTAATTTTGTTTGATAAGCATAAAGCAGATCACGCGCTCTGGTGGGAGCTAATGTTAGATAATCAGCTTTGATGCTTACACGTTGCTGAACATGTTGATGCGGGTACATAACGCCCATCTTCAGGTCTCACTGTTAACCATATTAGCACCGCTAGGTGTGCTGTCACTGCTAATGATGACAATAGAGCTAATGTTGCATAAACGACAATACTTAATGGCTTTTACGGCTTTAAATTTAACCGGTATCTAACCAACAACCCATTGTCTTTGAGACAAGTGCTTCTGCTTATTTATTTCTGCATTTAAGGACTCAGTCTTGGAGCTCCCATTAATTACGGAGTCATCCAGAGATGACGAAGAGAGCTTGCAGTGCTCTGTGCATTGACAGCAACATCACTAATTTACACTTTGTTGCATTAACCTATTATTGATACATCAAATTTTCCAAGTGTGAAAATCTTTTCCTGTATTTTTGGCATTTCTACTCAGGTTTTTTATGCACAATTTAAAAATTCTCATATCGGCTGAACCGGGGATGCTGAAATGCTGATTTATATCCGAGTTTTACGACTCATTCTTGGAGCATGTACCTGACTACACGCCGTATGGGAATGGAGTGTGTGAATGTAAACAGGATGTGGCGCTGAGTCTAATTCTATACACTCACTCACTTAGCGCATGCCTTTTCCCTGCAGTGTACACACACCTGCGACACGGCCCTGTTGGCTGTTGGCTGGGCGCTATGAAAGGTTAAATAAACTCACATGATTAAATGGCTGCTGCTGTGAATAATTCACCAGCTTGATAAAGTTGATGCGAGTTAAGGACACAAAACTCGAGGCAAGTGGATGTACTTTGTGTGCGGACTTCCTGCTCACCAGTCACTGCTGTCTTCCACACACACACATAAACTAAACATGTGCATAGGTGTTGGGCAACGGATCTCATATCCGAGACACTTTAAACATAAACACGTGATCTCAAGTGTTTCCTATCCATCATGTCATGGACACGGAGGAATGAGGAGCACAGGGGGAAAAGTTTGTGATTTATTGACAACGCCTTTATGACTCTCCACACCTTCACTTGTTCAGATGTGAGAGGGCTTTTTTTGTGGAGGTAAAGGCAAAACGCCACCGCAGAGACGAATGTGCGTTATCTTTTTAACTCTGACACTTACAAATTAGTTCCTTTAACAAGGAAAGGCTGGCCATTACAACCAGAGTGAACTAGTTAATGATTAATTTTGTCATTAATTATTATTTTATGAGCTCTTTCATCAACCTGCTCTCATCCATCACTGTCCATAGCTGTTTTCTATCACCAGCAGTTGGTTTCTGTTGAACATTTTGGTGCTAGTGACAGTTTTTACTGAACTAATTTACACACTTGGAGGTGCATTTGGCTCCACTGTTGAAGTTTTAAGATATCCATCTTGTTTTTATGTTGGGAGGGAAAGAAATAGTCCCTATAAACAGTGACGGCAGTTTTGAAAGCTCATTGCATTCAACACGTTCTCATCCCAACTCGTCAGTGCCGTTCACGTCACGTTATTTCCTTGTGCAACAAAGGCATGTGGTTAGGTTTAGAAGAAAATGTCATGGTTTAGCTCATCATTCAGAATGGAAACAAATAGCTGAGGTGAAAGTCAAGGGTGTTTAGCAGTCCACCACCCCTCCCTCCTGCCCCTGCAGGGACTTTGCAGCTCCTTATATTACGTCGTTATCTGCAGCGTTTCAAACCGACATCGTCTGGTGGCGTATCAAACTGCCACAACAGGTGCCATCTGGCCGCATTACAAACGACGCTTCCCGGCGGTGTATGAGACTGCTGGAAAAAGGTGGCTTTTGGCATTGGTGTCACTGACAAAGTGGTGGTTTTAAGCAAAATGGAGTGTTTGTTTATATTAATCTATCTTAGTTTGTCTTTTAATTTATCTTTTAATCCATCCTATAATGTATTTTTAATGTATTCATTTTTCTCTGTCTTGGCCATGTTTAATTTCATTATTAGTGCTATTATTCCCATGTTTACATATATTGTTTGAATTGTATTTATTCTTATTGGTATGGGTTGTGATTTTGATTTTTGTTGTGTTGTTTCTCTCTCTTGTCTGGCCCTAATTTGACATTATTGTTTGGCTCTTATAGTTATGTTGCCTTTGTAAGAAACCCCTCTTGCTTTGCCTTGTTTGTCAAAGCATTTTGTGAACTCTGTTTTAAAAGGTGCCATATGTATAAAATTATTATTATTGTTATTATTATTATTATTATTACTAAGCATTAAAGCATGTAAACATGTTCTATTAATAACCCAAAACACAAGAACCAGAAAACCAATACTATATGACCTTTAAGTGAGACAGTTTTTCAGTCATTTAGGTGAACTAACCCTTCTATTTATTGATTTAAATTGTCTGCAGCTCGCCCTCTGTCTGCAAATACTATCAATGTGATTTAAATCCTGTTAAACATCCTGTTACATGCAGATCTAAACCCACTCAGACACACTGAAAACATTAAAGGTTTTGAGCTCTTTTTTTTTTTTTTGTTAGATTTTTCTGAAGAGGCTCAGAAAAGCGAACGCCCACTCCAATCTGCATCTGCGGGTAGCTGGTTCACATCGAGGCAGCCGTCTAATGAGAAGCATTCCTGCGTGAGAGAGGAGAAGATGGCCGGTCTGCAAGTCCTTTAATTTTCAAGATTTGTACCTTTGATTTTGGCTTCCCCCTAATCACCCCACTCCAACGACACCAGGTTGCCTGTGTGTGCATGTGAGTGTGTGAGTATGTGTGTGTGTGTGTGTGAGGGGATGGGGGATTCACACATGTGGTTTTGGGTAGTCTTCAAGGGCAGGCCACATGTTGCTGGAGTTGCTATCTGCTTGGCGAAGGTGGTGCCGAGGATGAAATGTGATAGGCGATGTTTTTTCTTCTGCCTCGGTCCCACAGAGAGGAATGCAGACAGTTTGGTTGGGGGTCTGTCATTACTCCCAAATAGAGAGTAATCTAATTACTGATGTCAGTGACGTCTAGCTCCTGTGTGTTATATCGCATGATTGCAGTTGGGTCTATCCAGTGCAGAGCTGACGAACCTCTGGTGACATTAAAATGACTTGCACACTTTTTCTGAGCTTTTAAACTTCAAAAAGCGAAAGATTGACAGGTAGATATGAAAGAATTTGTCCTGAAAGGATGTTTTCATATTAATGACATACAGAGCAAAGAACCCACATATATAGGAATCATGTTTTATGTGATTTAATCTCTTGATCCTCATTTTCCTTCTTTAAACTTTCCCTCAAGTAATCCATGCTGTAATGTTTGTTTGTTCCAACACTTCATCAAAGTGTTGTTAAAGCTGCACCAGATGTCCTGTGCATCATTGTATGCACAGATCCTTTAATTTAGTCTGACATATTTGGTATTTTTGGAAACTTTGAGATCTCCACAAGAATGTAAACTTCATTTCTGGAGTTTTAACAATGCTTGGCCAAACAAAATGAGTTTGTAGCGATTAAAGAGTTCAAGAGGTTAACCCTGTGATTGCAATTTGGCTTGATTTCTTTCAAAAACATGGGAAGATGGCAACCGAACAAGAAAAAATAAATTAACCAAAAATTAACAACAAATTTGTAGAAAAAAAGTACAAGAAAAAAAAGTTAAACAAACAAACGAACACAGAAATAACCTGGAAAAAAATAGTTTTGTAACATAATTTTAAATATGTAATTATGATCGTTATGAAGCTTATTAAATATAATTTAAATACTAACTTCTTGCAATTTGTGGAAAATTTCTTGCCAAATTGCTCATTGACCTTGTTCCCATGTTTTTGAAAGAAATCCCACCAATTTGCTGCAAGTTCAAAGGTTTAAATACTTGTGAAAGGTATCTGAAAGTGCAACAAGAAAAGTGATGTCACTCCAGGTTTCAAAGGGTTAAAGCTCAAATACCCCTTTTCCACCAATATGGAATCAGTTGCGTTCTGGTTCCCACACTTAATTTTGAGTCATTCGAAGCATTTCAGCCAACAAAAAAAAGAGTTCAGAACCCAAAAAGCTGGCTCGCAGCTGGAACCAAAAAAATATTTCTTGACCTGAAGTGCAAACTGTGACGACATCAGTGTGATATTCTGAAGGCTGGAAAAAGAGGATGGAGAAGGCAACAATGATGTTAACTAGATGTTAAGTTTGAAATTACTGAGGGAAAGAAAGTGTGCAGGCTCATTAATAGTTGGATCTATGCCTGTTTTTTTGGATAAAAACAATTATCTGTAATCATAGAGCAAAAGTTTGCAGGTGACCAGTGCGATCCGTCTTTTTGCTAGATTGCTTATATTGTGCGAAATCCTCTAATGATGACCGATGCAGGATGCATAATGTTAATATATCATAATACAAACAAATTGACCAAAAGCAATTAAAATCACAAATTAAATAAAAGAATAAGCCTAAATAAGTCACCCTCAATTGTTTCATTATCTAGCAAAACATTTATTTAAACAAAAACAATGTGTGTTCACCACTGTGGTGTAATTCAATACAATTCAATTTAATTCAGTTCAATTTAAAGAGGCTTTATTGGCATAGGAAAAAAATATATTTACACTGCCAAAGCAAGTGTGAATGGAAAAAAGTACACACAGTAAGTAAAGATTTAGACATTTATTCATATACATGTCACTTCTGATAACCCAGAAACACTTAGCAAAACTGTTGGGATTGAACGTACCCCTGCTGTGTTTCCTTCTACTTTACATTGTAAATATCCTACATTTCCCAGAATGCATCTTGCCCCAGACTCCCTCTATGCCGCAGTGAGCTACAGGTGGTTTGAGAGGTTTCCAATCAAGTCATGCCAGAAGAACTCCAAACACAGCATGCCCTGTGGCTGCATCGTATTACGGTAAATTCTGCCTTCTACAATTGATTTCTCCCGTACAGCTGCTGAATGTTTGTTACAAAATGTTCAGTCCCTGAAGACGAACTCTGTGTTTGATTTTGAGGGACTGAAACCAAAATCTACTCTCAGAAAGATGAAACACTTTGCTCTGTGTTGTGTGCAACACAGAGCAACTGCATGGAGACAGGAATGAGTCTGCAGTAGTTTAACAACAAACAGTTTCATCTCAAGCTCCAATTATAAGCTTTTAACTCTCTAGTTTTGCTCTCAGCTCTGTCGTGTGTTTGGACAGAGTCTTGGAAATGGATCTGTTGACATGCAAGTTAAGTTTTTAGAACTTCTTGTAAGTACTGACTTAAAAATCCAGGTCAGACAGCCAGTTGTCATGAACTCATTGATGATTAGTGTCTTCTTTTTGTCAGTTAGCTGTGATTGTTTTGCCTCAGCAGCATAAAGCAGCATAGACAGAAACATCTGGACTCACTTGTTTAGCATCTGCGTGAAAAGAAAGCAGCATCAGGACAGATCTCCTAGACGTTAACTCAGATGTGGAATATTTGCCAGCCAAAAAGATTTATGCAGTCTGGATTTATGCAAACCTTTGTGTCTCTGCTTTGTTTGAGGTATTGGGAATTAAAGTGTTTCAGGGCTTAATTTTTGTTTTTGTTGTTGTTGTTTTAAGTTTGTAACAAATGCATATATGAATACATATTTTGGACCTCTTTATGGGGCCTCTAGGGGACCCCAGAAAAAGCTGTTAATACAACTTTAAAATATGATTAAAGTTGATATGCAGTTATCAACAGTTGTCTATTTTTCAACAGATATGCAGCAATGTGAACATTTTTAGGCATTATGTTTGTGGCCACCTGGAGAATCTAAGACAGGGGTCTCCAAACGTTTTCCCTTGGAGGGCCAAAACTGAAACTTGATGGTGGACCATGGGCCCAAAGCAAACACCTGTTATATTTTAAAGATGCAAAATGGCAGAAGGATCCTATTTTCCTTATTGAAATGCCTTTTTCTCCATGCAAATCTCCCTTCCTTCTCATTTTTTCTTGCTGTACTTGTACCAAACTGACTCTGTGCAAAGTGTCACTCTCTATTTTAAGAGCATTTTTCTCACAAAAATAAAACAGCATATACAGCAATTTATATTATAGTTTTTATGCTTCCTCACAGGCCGATGTAGAGAGCTACGCAGATAGCTGAGTCCGTAGGCATTACGTTTTCCGGTTGTCCGTCCATCCCATTCTTGTGAAAGTGATATCTCAAGAGCAAAGACAGGAATTTATTCAAATTTGGCACAAACGTCTCTGCAGACTCAGTTATGAACTGTTTCGATTTTGGTGGTCAAAGGTCAAGGTCCCTGTGACCTTACATTCATCTTGTTCCAGTGAATGCCATATCTCAAGAAGTCCACGAGGGAGTTTACAAAAATTCGGCACGAACGTTCACTTGGACTCAAGATTGAACTTACTAGAATTTGGTGGTCGAAAGTCACTGTGACCTCACAAAATTTTCTTTTGGCCATAATTCAAGAGTTTTTACGCTAATTATTGCAACATTTCATACAAATGTTTAATATGCTATAATAAGGAAATGATTACATGTCATATACAAAAGGTCAAAGGTCAATTTTAATGTTCTGCAAAAATACTTTTCTCTAAACTGTAAGTGCAACTTGACTGATGTGCAGAGGCATACAAACAACAATTGTAGTTTTAAATACATTTTGAACTTTTGCTAGAAACATTTGTAGGGACCAAATCAAACCTTATTGTGGGCCCCACTCTCAGCAGCACTGATTTAAGGACGATATGTTCTCCTTTTAGTAGTTTTGTGTCCACCAGCTCTTGAGCGGCCCTTTAAATGCTAAAAGCTTCACTATATTCACCAGATGGCTGCTAACTTTGGATTTTGTTCCACAACAAAGAGAGCTACAGTTTGGAAGAAATGGAAGAAAATTCCAAAATATTTGAAAAGAAAAAGTGAATCATCGATGGCATATTGCAAAAATGTTACATAACTTCACATTTGATTATCCTTCCTCGATGATTGACGTTAGTATTTGGAAAATGCATCTTTCATCTGGACTGAAATGAAACACTCTGCTGAGGTCATGCCATTAACTTGATAATAAAATAAAATCAGACTTTTTGGAAAGAACACCAGCTTCCACGACCTCCAAATGACAGTCTATCTCCCCATGTGGCTTTGTCAACAATATTCAACAAAAAGCTTCTCCAAGCAGTGATAATTTTAACAGTTTCTGGGTTCGTGTTCGGTGCTTCCTTCGCGGTGAAGCAGCCAGCAGAGCGAGACGTCCTGCGGGTCAGAAGCCTCAGCGCCGTGGAACAGATGCACACGATTAACTCAGGCTACTTCAGATTAGTCGCCTTTTGAAGTTCAAGTTCCTTTTTTGTGACATTTTCTTTTGGAGACCAGCGATGCCTCGTAACCCGAGACAGAGGGGAGGGCTGGGTGAGCTCGGAGTGGAGGCAGGGGGAGGCCAGTGTGGGGGTCTTTTTGGGTGGTCTGCCCCAGAATTAGGAATGCTGAAAGTTTGCCTTTGAGCTCATACAGATTGCTCTGTCCCGCCGTATCTGATTGGGCCTTCAAACCGTTCCACCTCCTAAAATGCACATTAGATCTTCGTGCTGCACTGAAATGTATCTGCGACCTACGCAGTCATTACGGCATGATCTGATGTTGAGAACAGATACCAGAGCGTGTCCTTACTTCACAGTTAATATTTTCAATATTATTTGCAAAAAGCAGATCCAAAGGAGGATTCTGGGCAGCCACAGAAAGAAATACTTATTTAAAAGGTTTATTTAAAGCACATTTTAAACAGAAAAACAAAACATTGAATTAGCTTTTGTTATTTTTTTTTTAAATGCTTATTGTGATGGACACACATTTGCACAAAAGCACAATACTTTTATTATTTTATTAAATCATCGTGATATGAAAAAATGTTTCCAAAGATGGAAAATTGTTATTTTCAACAGCAAATAAGTAAAAACATAGGGCCTCAATGCCCATGAGGCTATGACTGTTAAACTGCTTAAACTGCTTAAACTGTAAAACCCCAATACAAAAAACAGTTGGGACACTGTGTAACACATAAATAGAATCTGCAAATCTTTTTTGACCAATATTTAATTGAATGCAGTACAAAGACAAGATATTTGATTTTAAAACTCATCAATTTTATTTTTTAAATTTTTTTATTTTTTCCTGTTAATATACACTCATTCTGAATTTAATGCCTGCAATATGTTCCAAAAAAGTTGGGACAGGAGCACAGTTACCACTCTGTTACTTCAACATTTCTTTAAGCAACACTCAGTAAGTGTTGGGGAACTGAGGACACTAATTTTTGATGCTTTGAAAGCGAAATTTTTTAAGATGTTTTTTAGGATTTTGGGACATTTTTAGGATTTTAGGGCATTTCTAGGACTTTAGGGCATTTCTCAGATTTCAGGATGTTTCTGGGATTTTAGCAGGTTTCTAAGATTTCAGCTTCAGTACATTTCTAAGATTTTAGGACATTTCTAAGATTTTAGGACATTGAATTCAGCTGCTCAACAGTTTGAGGTCTCTCTGTGTTATTTTGCACTTCATGATGCACCACAGTCCAGATCTGTCTTAAAGAGAGACATGTCTGGACTGCAGGCAGGTCAGTCTAGCGCCTGCACTCTTGTTATGAAGCCTCGCTGTTGTAACTCGTGCAGCATGTGTCTCGTTGTCTTGCTGGAATAAGCAGGTATGTCTCTGAAAAAGACATTGTGTGGATGGCAGCATATTTTGCTCCTAAACCTGTATTTGACTGTTTACTGACAAGTGTTTTCCAAAATGCTGGTGAGCCCATGTAGTAATATCCTTTATACAGTCATGATGGTTTTTAATGCAGTGCCACCTGAGGGGTCAAAGGTCATGGTATTCCGTGTTGGTTTTCAGGTTTGTCCCTTATGAGCAGAGACTTCTCTGGATTCTCTGAATCTTTTGATTATATAATGGAATAAAGATAGTAAAATCTCTAAATTCTTTGCAAGTGGGCATTTAGAAACGTTTTTATTAACCCTTTGAAACCTGACCAAAAACATCCGGAGAGAAGGCAATAAGCAATGAAAGAAGAAATTGCCTAAAACCTTAAGAATTAGTAAAAAGTAAAAGAAAATTACCTGATGATTAAAAAAAAAGAAAGTAAAAAAAGAAGAAAAAGTTCCTAAACAATTCTGATAATTCTGTAAATAATTCTTAATATTTAATTTTCATCATTTTAAATATATTTCTCTGTTCAGTTTGTGGAACATTTTGTTTGAAAGCAGCACAAGAAAAGTGATGTCGCTCCAGGTTTCAAAGAATAAACTTTATGAACTTTATGCGGTGGCATTATTAGTGTCAAATATGTCACCACAGCAGATTGAAGTAAGGTCGTTATAATTTGTTTTAGACCTGTAATTTTACCACCTGTACTTACTGCTTAGATTTTTGTTCACATAATGTCAACACATTTGTAGTAAGAGGAAGTTTTATTTTGAAAATACTGATTTGGAAATGACATGTGGAAATCAGTTTTATCATGCATTTATCAATATAAACCTTTCAAGTGCGTTGGCCTTGGTGGGCCCAGACCTTTACATGCCTGCAGCCCCAGATGAAACATTTCACTCGGCTCTTCTCTTCTGGACGAATGTGACACATGTTGATGTCAAACACCCCTGAAATACAACGTGATGACAGCTTGAATGCTGGTCCAGCTTTTTTTTTCAGTGTGTGAACTGTGCAGCAGTCAGGGTGTGTTGTCACAGGCTCGGGTGGCTGCAGGCTGCGTGCAAGACAGCGAGGCCTTTAGTAGATTTTAAATATATAAAGGACAGCGATTAGGATGTCTGCTGCACTGTTAATGGTCAAAGAGCACTCTGCATATTATTTCTTGGATAAACTCCAGTTTGGCTGATGGAGGGCTGAATGTGAGGAGATTCTTATCAACTAAATATACCTCTATTTGAGCTCTAAAACCTTTTAAATGAAAAAGAATCCATGTCAACTTGTAGGGAGTGCATCTATAGTATATTCCCAGGGTCCTCTGTTCCACAGCTTAATAATATGATACCTTAAGAAGACTTTTTAAAGGGTTTTATATTCTCAGCATTGCCTTTTTTCGAGGTAAAATGTCCATTATGTTTCTGAGTAGGTTATGCTGAAGTCACCCACGTAAAGCTTATAGCTTAATGATGATATCGTCCTTCAAACATACGCCTAAAACATAGACGTGAATATCTCCACAGTGGCTTTATGTATATTTATCATTGAAACTGCATTTGAAACATCCATTTTATTTCATTTTTTTGCAGTTTGAACTGTGAGGCGAGTCCTCACCAATCTCTTACTATAAGAAACTCTTGGAACATAAGGATGACCTCAGGCTATGTAAGTACAGATTTTGTGATCCATTAATTTTTAACTATGAAATGACAGCATTGTATGATCTGATATTATTTAGTATTTGTTTTTCAAGTGGAGGTTGTTTTTCTTGCAATGCATTCACCTTGCATTATTATTGTCAAAAAAAAAAAAAGAGATAAATCCATCAGATAAATGCCACAAAAACAGCAAATATCTGTGTCCCAAAGATTTGGCTAAAAAACTCTAATCTGTTTATCTTAATTAAACAAATTAGGTCATTCATAATCTTTATATGATAATCTTTCCAAAAAGCTGAAGAATCCCTGACCTCAACTCCATATTTCAGCATTTGTTAACCCTTTGGAACCTGGGCAAAGTGGTCTGATTTCTTGCAAAAACAAGGAGAGATGGCAGTGAGCAACTTTATAAGATATGGCCCAAAAACAAGAAAGAAATTAGGAAAAAGTTACAAGAAAATTTTAAAAAAAGAAAAGACGTTAAAAAAAATTTATAAGAAAAAAAGAAAATGACCCAAAAATATCTGTATACATTTTTTTATGTAGTATAATTTAATAGTATAATTATAATGATTATTTTGGACATGTTTCCTAGTTTATTTATTTACTAATTTTTAAAATTTTTCCCCTTAAATAAATAATTTTCAGGTCTTTTTCTTGTCACCTTTTACTAAATTATTGCGGTGTTCAGTACATTTCTTGTCAAGTTGCTCACTGTCTTTTTCTCCATGTTTCAGAAAGAAATCAAACTAATTTACTCGGGTTTCAAGGGGTTAAACAGCTTATCAAAGGCGTCTGAATGCAGCACAAGGAAACTAATGTTGATCCAGGTTCAAAGGGTTAAATGCTGAAATATTCTTAATTTGATAAACATTTATTGAAGAATGTTTTGACATACTTTTTCTGAGAGTGAGGCACACACAAAGTTGAAACTCTATATGAATTTTACTGATATTAGTTATCTATCCTAGAGGTTAACATGAGTTTATGAATGCTGTTGCAAGAGTACAACTCCACAAATAAATATGACGGATCATGTGTGACTCAGAAACTCTGGAACCAATATTGCTTTGTCTTCTTAATTCAAAAAGTATGCAACAAAAAGAAGCTTGGCTTGGAGAATCAGTCACTGTTCACAAATGTTGGGGACCCATTTGTCCTTTTTCATAAATGTGATATGCATTTATGAAATGAAAACCAAATGTTTATGACTGATAAATTGCTTGGCTCAACCCACTACCATATGTGTCACAGAGATGGATAAATGTGTTCCTTCTTCTGTAACGTGCAACAAACTGCACACAACAAAAACAAAAAAAAGAAAAAGAAAAAAAACATAATAGTGTATCTTTATCAGCATGTTACTGGATAAGCCTCATAAATTAGAGCGAGAGATAATAATGGAACGCAGCATGAAAATAATAACAGCTCTCTATAAAACCTAATAAAAACATGACTGCATATATCTGAAGCAGCCAAAAAAGAATTTTCTACAATGTTTCCACCACTTTTAAGGAAACCTCTATTAATAGAGGTAAATAGAAACTAGTATTACCACCATGTGGTTGTATAACCTCCACAAACCACTCAAGTTGTAGTCACAGTTTACATCCATGTCTGTGAAAATATGGACTTTACACACATCTTCCCCCAGTCACCAATTCAGTATCTGTAAATGTGTCCCCTCTGTTCCTGAAATATGATGTTGAGTGATGGACAGAAAAGTGTTTTATGCAGAAAGTTATGATGTCACAGTGAAGTTGACCTTTAATTTTTTGGATAAAAAATGTCAGGATTTTTATCATTTTGACCGAATAGACATTTGTGTGAAGTTTTGTCATAATTAGCATTATTAGAATTATTGCGTCATGGCCAAAAGCATATTTTTGTGAGGTCACACCGACCTTCAGCCACAAAATCCCATCCAGTTTAGTCCAAGTAGACATTTGTGCTGAATTTGAAGAAGAATTTAAATAAATCCCCTCACTCATAAGAGTGAGATCGATACATAGTCACTGGCCTTTGACTACCAAAATCTCAGGAGTCCAAGTGAACGTTTGTGCCAAATTGAAGAAATTCCCTTCAGTTTTTCTTGAGATATCGTGTTCACAAGAATCAGACGGTTGCAAGATTACACATACCTACTCTCTACGCTACTCTAGTCATTATTGAGTTCAAGTGGATATTTGTGCCAAATCTAAAGAAATACCCTCAAGGCCTTTGTTAGATATTGCGTTCCCTTGAATGAGATGGTTGCAAAGTTAAATTGACCGTGATCTTTGACCTATGGCCACCTAAATCATATTAATTTAATGTTGAGTCAAGATGAACGTTTGTGCCAAATTTGAAGACATTCTTTCAAGGTGTTCTTGAAATATTCTTGAGTAACGGCCAAAACCATGTTTTGTGAGGTCACACTGACCTTGATCCTCGTCTTTGGTAACCAAATTCTAATCAGTTTATTCTTTAATTGAAGTGGATGTTTGTGCCAAATTTGAAGAAGTTTCATCTAGGCTTTCTTGAGATACTGCATTTACAAGAATGAGATGGATGCAGAATCACAGTGGCCTTTGACTACCAAAATCAGGTCAATGTGGTTTGTGTAAAATTTGAGGAAATTACTTTTGGTTTGTCTTGAGATATCATGTTCACAAGAATGAGATGGTTGCAAGATCTCACCCACCCTTACCTTTGATCACCAAAATCTAATCAGTTCATTACTATGTCCACGTGGATATTTGTGCCAAATTTTTAAGAAATTCCCTCAAGGCCTTTGTGAAATATTGCGTGTAAAAGAATAAAATAGTTGCAAAGTCAAATAGACTTTGATCTTTGACTTATGACCACCAAAATCTTATCAGTTCATCAGTGAGTCAAAGTGAATGTTTGTGCCAAATTTGAAGGAACTCCTTCCAGATGTTCTTTAAGGATTCTTGAGTAATGGCCAAAACCATTTTTTGTCTGCACACTGACCTTGATCTTTAAATTTGGACACCAAGTTTTAATCAGTTCATTCTTCAGTTCACGTGGATGTTTGTGCCAAATTTGAAGAAATTCCCTCAAGGCTTTTGTGAGATGTTACATTTTGGAGAATAAGATGGTTGCAACATCTAATTGACCTTGACCTTTGACCACCAAAATCTTTTCAATCCATCATTGAATCAAAAATATTTGTGCTAAATTTGAAGAGATTCCTTCAAGGTTCTTTCAAGGGAATGAGAGAGACAGACGGACAGTTTGAAAACATATTTCATAACATATTCAAAACACAAAACATATTCTGTTTTGTTAAGAGATGCATGCGACAGAGGTTTTTCAGAGACGGTTTCCTCTGATCAGCAACTGTACAGTTGGTCCCTTCACACACTCGCAGGGACTCTGACAGATCATGAGGCAAGTGTTTGAGATAGTTAAGATATTGTCAGACATTTTCCTCGGTCACTCCTCCCATCTGTTTCCAACCTGCTGGAGGGACCAAACAAAACGGTCCTGCCAAGAGATGGAGTCAGTGAAATGTTTGAAAATCCATTGCCTCGCAACTCATCAGTAATGAAGTGTTTGAAACAATGCGGGCTGGAGAGGAGGAAGGGGAGGAATGAGACAGCTTCAGGCCCTGTGACAAATCCTCTGCAGGTTTCTAATGGCTGTAAGAGTCACACAACACTCTGACCGGGCCATTAACAAACTCAAGTCAGAGGCTTGGAGCCGCTTTTACTAATCAGTGTCTTTTAAAGTGACATTCAGTCTTGACTCAGTGTTTCACTTTAGATGGTGACGGTGAGAGAATCACATCTGGGCTCTCTGATGGGCGGACAGTGTTCGGTTGCTGAAGTAAACTCCAGCATGTTTTGCAGTCAAAATTAAATCAGTTCAAAATCATTCCAAAGAAAGCAAATGGTAGGGTTTACCAAAAGTTGAACGGTTCATCTGACAGTAATAACTCACTCTTTAACCACTCTCTGAGCGAGTGTACTTGATGTTACTGTTTTTGTGAGAATCAGACTCCAGATTATAGGTTTTCCCGTATAAGGACTCTGCTTTCGTGTATTGGCGCATGAGATAAAAATTAATAGTTTTTTTTTCTAGGATTTTAGGAAATGAGGGGCTTAGCTAGGACATCTGTGGGGTGTGGGGGATCCTCCACTGCTACTTTTTTTCTTTTTTTATAAACAAACTTTATTTTGATGCTATTTAATGCACTCTGGAACCTTATAAATAAAAATAATAAAAGAAAATTAAATTTAAGGAAAAAAATTATAAAGTCCTCCAAAAATCATAGACAAACACAGGATAGAATAAAGTTATAATAAAAATGCAATAAACAATACCATTAAAATTCTGTACAATATATAAATTTAAAAGAAAGAGCTTCAGTGGTGGCTTGTGCAAAAAAATGCACAAAATGTCCCAGAAATGAGCAGATGTTTACAGTACGAAGTATGAAAAAAGAATGTACCAACACACTTTAAACTCCTCTAATATTGCCCCGATACTTCAAACGACAACTCCCTGTTACACAGTCAGTCACTTTTGGATGGACATGGACGGCGTGTCAATTTCCGCTCATTATACAGCATGCATTGTGTCTGTCCAAAATTTGCTTCCATTTCCATTGGACATGTACACTTTTCAGCTTACATTAAATGTCCTAAACACACAGACACACACACACACACACACACACACACACACATACACAAGCCGCTGCTTCACATTCAGTGTTCGATGCACAAAGCACCACATACCCCAGAGTTACGCATAAAAGAATGGGGATTATCTTTTCAATTTACCCAGCCCTTGGTGTTATGCAAACAAGATGGAGTGGAGAGGGAAAAAATCCGGTTAGTTGGACAGCATGGAATCTATTTCTTGAACCCAGAAGAGCGAGATCTGTCAGGCTTTAAGTCCTAATATGCTGCAGCTGATCCCTCCAGCTTTCACAGCCTCATTCCATCTTTCAATCATAAGATTATAACAGATTCTTAATGGGACACAGACTCCACATTCCCCAAGTCCATAAAGGCCTACAGGCATCCAAATCATATTGTTCACATTCAGCTTGAAACAGTCTGAAGATGACAAAAAGTCTGTGACACACACACTGTTCTCATCAGGCGATGGCCGGGAGCAGAGGGAGGTGATGATGTGCACATTGTGCTCAGCATCACTGGTAACTGTGAACCTGAAGGGGCACGAAAGAGTTGTCATTGTTTGTGGATGAGAAAAGAAGGTTGAATTTTTGGAAACTTTTCAGTAGACAACTGCCAAAGCTTTCCAACCAGTTTAATTTTGTATTAGTTTGCTCGCCAAATCTAGGTTCCAGATTTTATTTTTTTTTAGTATGAAATTCTCTGTTTGCTTCCCCAGACAGTGTTTCCTCACTGACCCATGACGAAGTCCTGGTTGACAAAATATTTGATTTGACTCAGTCAAATCTCATATTAGCTTCGGTGAAGCTTAAGATTGTCTTTCTGCACAAACTAGGACAGTGGATCTTGTCCCTAATATACTATGTGGGCACAGCACAGTGGCATATCTTTGTGGCCAGTATGGAGAAGATGAATGATAGAATGACTATGAAGAAAATTGGTGTGTGAGTACACTATCAAGATGGACTCAAAAACCTGGCCCTGTCCTTTAAAGAAGTATTTCACTGCAGGAAAGATGGTCTCTTCATAAAACTAGGATGTCTGTGGAGCAGAAAGAGGGAAATACTTTTTAAATTGGTGCAACATGATTAGAGAATACAGAGAAAAAACGAGTTTGGCATTCGCTTTTATTCAAGAGGCAGAAAACCTGCAACTACCAGAATGCACTGCACCTCAACAGACCACTAAACGCACTGACGTTGTTTCCAGTGGTCCTTTTTACACAATGGTGGCCAACTGGCAACAAACAGTCGCATATTACACTTAAACAGTAAACTAAAACATGTCTCTGAAAGCATTTGAGGTTAGAAATAGGCAACACAGTAACAGAATTTTGGTTTATATTTGATCAGCCCTGTTTAGTTTTACTGACTAATCTCAGTTTTTTTAGCCTCCATTTTCATTATGTTGGAAACAGCATCGTGCCCAATTCCTATTCGCAAATTCTCACTATTACAGCCAAACAGGGCACTAAAATGTGTTTCTGAAAACATTTTAGAAAAGAAATAGGTGGTTCAGTCATATAATCTTGATTTATATCTGATCATCTCTGCCTTGAGTTTGAGACAAACACCCTGTTTAGACCTCGCATTAACGTCTAGGTGATCTGATCACAGGAATAAACGGCCAACAAGATGCATTTCTGCTCCGATCACTCAGGTAACTTGTTGAGGTGGTCTGGGATGCATATGACCACATATGTTTTGTAGTGTAAACGCTAACACTGTCCTCATGCAACCCTGACAAGGATCATGTCATGGGTGCAGGATGCGGTGGTTGCTTTGGTGACAGCACGCTAACACTCTGTAACTTACCCATTTTAGGTCGAGTTGGACGGAGTGTTGCATGACCTATACCTGTTTCTACTCAACCAAGGGAGACATTGATTTCTGCTGACAGCGATATCTCCAGCTGAACAGACACAATTGCTAAGGTGAGTGAAAAGCGTGCTACAGAGCAGCTAGCATAAGTGTGCACGTAATGACGTATGAATGAGGTATGAATGGTGATGTGTCTCGGCTGTCAACTTGTGTTTTGATCATGGAAACGTGCTAATACCAGGTCTAAACAGGCTCAAAGAGAGAGGGGTGGGTCTGTCTCTTGATGCACTTCTATACTTTTGGCGTCTGTGGTGGCAGCATGACTGGCGAACAATACAAAAATACAGAAGTGCAGGCTGTTGTTATATGGATGTATAAAGAGACCTGGATACAGCATTGGAAGCGGGCCCCCTTTTAGTCCTATAAAAATTGCTCAGTGGCACATTAAGCCAATAAAGCTCAACCCAACTTCTTCATTATGGCATCCACAGAGCAAACACACAAGGCGATACCTCAACATTTTGCAAAAACAAAAAACTGTATGGCTGTAATTGCGATGCGATTAAAGTCCGTAATTAACACATTAATTTTTTTTAATCGTATTAATCGCTGGCCAACAATCCCGTCTTGAAGAGGTTGTACCAAGCTGAGTTTTGAAGCTAGAGTTACAATAGTATACCATATGAAACTAGAAGACCTACTGAATCCAGACACACCAACCATGCTGTGCAGCTTCTCAGGAAGGGTGTAGAATAACGCTCCAAATTTAGGCTACATTTTGGCAACGGAAAAACAGCACGGCCATTTCACAGGGGTCGCTTGACCTCTGACCTCAAAATATCTGTATAAAAATGGGTTCTGTGGGTACCCATGAATGTCCCCTTTACTGGTTTGCATACTGAATGCTAGCCCCATGCATTTTTTTGCTGTCCTGTCATTTGATCCCTAATCAAGACTTGGTCTGATTTTATTTATTTATTTTTAAGCAATAAAGACTCTCAGACTGTGTATAAAGAAGAATTCTATTATAGAAATGACTTTTCTTCTAAAAGAAGGACTTTGTGAATATATTGTGATAAAGCTTTGTCCCTTCTCTGAGCCAAAGACAAAAAGCTTAGTCTTAGTTTCTAATCATGTGTTGGTAAAACACAGGGGGCCTCTGGAGTGACCCGGGAACACAGCATTTAAAGATGTTTTCTGGGTCGCTGAAGCAGAACTCAACACTCTCTCACCTACATTACGTTCACGCACGCACGCACGCACGCACACACACACACACACACACACACACACACACAGCAGTGATTCTGCATCACTCCAAACCTAAAAGATTTCTTCAAACATACTCTCAGACACACAAACTGAAGAAAGAGCGAGAGCTTTTCGTGCTTTGTGGAGTTAAATTACACACACATGCACCCCAAAATGCAAACAGGCGAACACGCACATCCACAGTGACTTATGAGAGTCAGACACTGCTGAGTGGCTGCATTGTTGATGACAAGGTCCCGTGAAGGAAGGACAGGCTTCCTGTCTGTGATCTTGTTGTCGTGGAGACAGCAGGGCCCAGTCAAATAGATTAGTTTCAATCCTTTGATCTCTAAGAGGGAAACCAAAGAGGATCTTTAAGCGGGCACCACTTCTCAGACTTAAAACAAACCACTGGCATAGTTTTGGAGTTCTTCTGTCAACGACTTTCGTCTGACTGGAAAAATCTGGATTTTAAATCTCTTAAACCAGCATCTTGTTGGTGCGGTAACATGACAATTTGTCTGAGGCAGGAAACATTTTATTGGCGAGGTAAATATCAGCGGGGCAGAGACCAAAGTATCACTCCATGGTGACATGTCAGTTACCTGGCAAGTTTGTGCAGCCAACAGGAACTGCGGTCGAACTCTAAGTCACAATATGAGTTTATTTTTCATTCAATCATGCAACACAAACTCAAACACTGCAATTTTGTTGTCAGAGACAATGACAGTAAATCTCTCTTGAAACTTGAGCAGTTAGCTTTAGGCGCGTGTGGCTAGTTTGAACATGAAAGGTCAGCTAGGCTAACGTGCTAACGTACTGTAGGTGACTTAAGGCTGAAACATTTTCCTCTCAGCTTCATCTCACTAAGGTAAATGTGCATTGTGTGTATTTTGATAGCAATGCCCCCCAAATTCTCTACCTGCCCCACTAACGCTAAACATAGGCATCTTTAGCCCCAAATAATTCTCACTTTGGACGATTATTGTCACTAAAGCAAGGATACTCAGCTTGCCTGTGTCGTTGTTACATCCGACTCCAAGGCCTAACCATCCATTAACCTCTGACCTCAAGATAAGACCCATATAAACAAAGCATAATACACCTCACCTGTACATGTTTCTAGGATTTAAGAACATTTCTAGGATTTTAAGACATTTCTTGACTTAACGTATTTGGGATTTTAAGATGTTTTTAGGATTTTAGGACATTTTTTCATATTTTAGAAAGTTTCTAGGATTTGTTTTCAGGATTCTAGGACATTTCTGGAGTTTTAGGATGTTTCTTGGACTATACGACATTTCCAGGATTTTAGGCCATTTCTAGGATTTTAGGAAATTAGGGGCTTAGCTAGGACCTCTGTGGGGTGTGGGGGATCTTCTACTGCTACCTTTTTTCTTTTTTTATAAACAAGCTTTATTTTGATGCTGTTTTATGCACTCTGGAACCTACTTAAAGTACAAAAACATTCTCATTTTTATTTTTATTGTGAATTTTAAAAAAATGTTTGGCGGGACACATTTAGCCTGTGGGCCGTAAGTTGAGTATCACTTCCACAGTGCATAAAATGCACAAAATTGAGCTTGGTTATCAAAAAGATTTGGCTAAAAACATGAAACAGTTCAGGATACATGCCTAAACAATAACTCACATCATACTGCTCCCATTCCTCTGTGAGCCTCTGTCACCTACAGTTACCCACAACACCCTTCTCTGCATATCTCCACTGGGACATATGTGTCTAATCGGTTTCTTCTTTACTCAAAATGGATGTTTGTGCCAAATTTGGAAAAAAAAATCTCTCAAGGTATTCTTGAGATATTGCATGACCAAAATGAGACACAGTCACAGTAACCTCAGTCTTTGACCTATGACCACAAAACCATAGTTAGTTAATCTTTAAGTCCAAGTGGACTTTTGTGCCAAATTTTCAAAAATTCCCTTAAGGTGGTCTTGAGATATCACGTTCACTAGAATGAGACCGATAAGGTCACAGTGACCTTGACCTTTCACCTTTGACCGCCAAATTCTACTCAGGTATCCCTTGACTCAATGTGGACATTTGAGCTAAATTTGGAAAAAAAACAAAACAAAACTGTAAAGGTGCTCTTGAGATATTGCGTCACAAACATGAGACAGACTGACTCACAGTGACCTTGACCTTTGACCTATGACCACCAAACTTTAGTTAGTTCAAGAGGATGTTTGTGCCAAATTTTCTGAAATTTCCTTAAGGCATTCTTGAGATATCGCGTTCACCAGAATAAGACGGACGGACTGCTATTATCGGCACAGAGGCATAAAAAGCATGATTTTTGAAAATGTAACTTTTGGTGAAGACCACATTATGACTTGTTTAGGAGCCGAAACCCACATTCTAGGACCTTACGCTTACTTGTTACTTGGGAAACAATGAGTCGGTCCCAGCTCTGCCAGTAAGTCAGGTTGTACTGTATATTTTCAAGCTGTCAATACGCCTCTGCGCCAAAGTCAACACGACAAACTCTGCCGTGTATAATTATGCTCCGATTAAATTGTTTGTGATCCTGCAGTTCATTTAAAACCTCTTGACATTCCCCGACTCAAACACTATCACTCACACAACTGCTCTCTGTATTTGTCTTTAATAAACAAAATCAGCTCTTAGTTGTTTTCTGTTTATTCTCCGCCGGAATTCGATTGCCCTCCAATCAAAACACTTGGATCGCTCCGTTGTATTTAGCATCTAACATCCTTTACCCCGCCATTGTGCTGCCCTGCTTCGGTTTACTGCATAAACAGTTATTTGACATGTGAGGTAAACATTTCATGTCATTTCTGCCTCACAGAGAGACGGAGGAGAAACAGAAAGGCAGCAAATGGTGGAAATACTGACTTTCTTTCTGCCATAAACTTTCCTTCCTCTCCGAGCAGACGGCGAGGGGAAAGCATCATTATGAAGAGGTCAAATTAATCTCTCTGTCTGTAGCTTTCATTGCTTTTCATGTCTTCTCTGCTACATAAACGTCCCCGATGACCGGCGACCCCGAGGGAAATTCTTAATGTACGCCTTTATGTTTCTTGCGGTGGAAGCCAAAGACGGAGCTGCGTAGGCTTCCCGCCAAGTTCTACAGTGTCATATGAGGGTCATAAATCAAAACTATTATGAGGTTTGTGTAATGGTACAGTATGGAGCGGTTATGGAGAGTCGTGGAGGAGACGGATTTGATTGAGCTCGTGTTCTGTCATGCTGCTGATGCTGGTGTGGTTGTTGGTGGCCTGGTGGTCAGACAGACGGTCCTTCAAACACAGGAGCAGGGTACAAAAACCCGCTGTGTCAGCAAATATTCGGCCTGCTGAAGTGTCCTCACGGGAAAAGTCAACCCGGAAAAACAACCAACCACCGGAGATGTACAGTAGATTTTCAAGAGCCTAAATCAGGGATACTCTACTTTGCTTGGGAGCCATTTTTGCAAAATAACAGGAGTCCGGAGGCCAGTCACGGCGGCTCCGCACGTGTTTGTAGGATTTTAGGACATTTCTAGGATATTTGAGCAGTTTCAAGACTTTAGGATATTTCTAGAATTTCAATTTAAAAGGATTTTAACACATCCATAGGATGTTTGGACATTTCTGGGATTCCAGGACATTTTTAGGATTTTAGGACATTAAAACAAAAACTATTCTCAGTGTGAATCATTTTATTTTTATTGTGAATTAGAAAATGGTTCAGGGGCCACCTCTCACTCTGCCAGGAGCCCGAATTACAGGTCACAAGCTGAGTTTCACAGGCCTAAATTATTTGTTTCTCTGACTGACCAAATGAAGAAAAGATAACACCAATGTGGTTTAAAATCAGAATTACTTTAAAATATCTTAAAGTTAAACTGCAGGCTGCATCTCCTCTAAAGTTGTTGCATATAGAGAGACCGATTTCTGCTCAGACTGTACTCTGAGTGTGTTGTTGCAGTAAAGCAACAAACAGCAAAACATGCTGCATTTTGGTTAAAAACTGCAACACTTGTCTTTTCACTTTTGGGAACCAGAATAACTCTTGCTGTCTTGCTTTTACTGCCACCATCACTCCCTCCACCCGCAAAGAAAACCTACAGCCAAAAGGAGCAAGTTCAGGCATGTTCTTTGGGTGTAGCCACAAGTCATTCTGGGAAATGTAGGAAACTGCAAACTGAAGTTGAAGAACATGAGGCAGGTTAGATACGACACTTACAATTGCAGATTAACTTTGACCGCTTGCTTTAAGACCTCTGCCAGTGAAAACCAAGTTTTTAATTTTATAATGTGTCATTATGGTCAGGCATTATGTTTTCGGGCTTTGCTGTCTATTCCTTGTGCGCAGACTGAGCTGTGTTTAATAACATTTATAACTATGAGAACTGGTCTCTCTGGCTGATATTAAAGCTGTCATAAGTGCAAGGGTTAATGAATTTGTTGGTATTTTTTCATTGTGCGTAGGTGTTTTAAAATGTCTACATGTTACTGTATATTCTCGTATCTTTTCATTGTGGTTATTGTCTGTAACTTTTTTCTCATGCTGCTTTCTTGGACAGGTCTCCCCTGGAAAAGGGATTATTGACCTCAATGGGACTCACCTGGTAAAAAATGAGTTAAATAAAAAGAAAAAATTTGTCTGCACATCCATAATTCTGTTGCTGTGTCAGTCTCATTCTCGTGAACTTAATATCTCAAGAACACCATGAGAGAATTTCTTCAAATTAGGCACAAATGTCAGTGAAGACTCAACAATGAACTGATTAGATTTTTGTGGTCAAAGGTCAAGGTCACTGTGACCGTGTCCGTCGCATTCTAGTGAACACAATGCTGTAAGAACTACTTGAGGAAATTTTTTAAAATTTTACGCACACGTCCACTTTGACTTAACAAATTTGGTGTTTGAAGGTCATAGGTCAAGGTGACTGTAACCTAAAGATAAACATGTTTTTGGTCATGACTCAAGAATTCATACTCTAATGATGACAAGATTTCACAGAAATGTTTAATAGGATAAAATTATGAAGTAATGACATTTTATATCCAAAAGGTCAAAGGTCAGCTTCACTGTGACATCATAATGTTACACAAGAACACTTTCTGGCCATTATTCAACATCGTATCTCAATAACAGAGTGAGATATTTGGTCAGATATTGAATTGGAAAAGGAAAGATGTGTGCGAACCATCCATGTTAATACCGACATGGATGTAAACTGTAAATGCGTCTTGACTGGTTCATGGAGGCATGCGACCATTAGCTGGTAATTTTTAAATTTTTCTGTGCTTCAAGACATGAGCAAAATAAGCAGTCCTTGGCGGAGTTAATACTTTCATGATAGAAATGTTCAGTTCAGTCACAAAAAAGAGTTTTTATGAACATAAGAACACTTTTACCGGAATTAGTGTTATCCCCGTCAAAATAAAAGTCTCATAGGAATCTAGCTGAGATTTTACAGGAAAATGAATCACCTGTTCACCTCATAGTGCAACAACGTACACTTATTACACAAAGAAGCAGCAGGCTGATACCAGCAGAGTAACGCAAAGCAGAGGAGGTCGCTTCCAGCCGCAGTGGGGGCGGTTAAGAGGGAAATTGCCAGTCTGACACTGTCTTGGGGGCTTGAACCCAAAGAACAACATCCATGTGTGCTGATGGCTTGATTTTTTTCCTGCTTTAAACCCGTAAATGATCGCTTGCCAACACAAGCCGTGTTTGAGAGAACATTTATGTTCATCTCTATTTTTTCCGCGGACTGTAACCCGAGCAAGACACACTTCTCTGTCTGCTGTGGTGCTGGAAACTTTACAGTAAACTCGACTGGCATGGAGGCTGCCCCCCCGCCTTATAGCCCTGCACCCATCTTTTCTCTATCCTCTTTTTTTTGTATTTATACATATGCCTCACCACCACAAGCCAGTCCAAAGAGCATCTGGTTCCTCTTGGGCCTGCGGTCACAACACTGAGAGAGTGCCACATCAAAGCTGCCTCCATCCAGCCCGCAGAGAAGAGAGCAGAGCGGAGAGGGGAGGAAGAAGAAGAGAGAAAATCTGGGACACATTCTGTTTCACACACACACCGCAAATGTGTCTTTGCTCATGGAAAACTTGCAGCGCACATCAGTGGTGTTGCACTGAGAGGCCATCAATCTCCACGCTCTGACCACTTCACTCGCACAGATAGTCTGACTTTGGCTCCCACGCTCATCTTTTTACAGCTTTACAGGCTCTGGCAAGACGTTTTTAAGCTCCTAAGTTTGTTGTCAGTTTCTATTGTATTAGTGTTACATCATTTTTATACAATTATGTCAGTGAAAATGAACCTCAGCCTCTGTTTTGTGTGTGTGTGTGTGTGCTTGGAAATCTTTAAACAAACAAATCCGCACTGTTAAAAGATCAAAAATTCTCTTAATGCCTTTCCTGTTTTCAAGCCTGGACACGTACACACACAAACTCACACACACAGACAGAAGATCAAATGTTGAGGCGTCTTGATGGTACTTTTTTGAAATGTGACCCTCTAGTAATTTCCCCGTCACTCAGAAGGCACCAAACACACACGAATGTGTGTACCTGCCGCTTCCTGCTGCTCTTTGAGCCCGACAGCTGAAAACTCAAAGAGCAAATTTTCGCTCTGCACAGACACGTTTGTGACAATTGATGTGAACAGTAATGAATTGCCATTAAATTACATTCTGTCTCTGCCCTAAAGCATCTAAATTAGTAACAGATGAAAGTACAGAGGGCCCAGGAGGGTGGAGCGCGCGGAGCAGGGGCGTAATTATGATTTCAAAGGCGGGGTGGGGGGACACAGTTAGTACAAACACGTATCATCAAAACGCTTTTTTTAAAACACTCCCTCCTGAGTTAGACGAGAGCACAGCCATGTTTTCCTTAATATAATTTTGATATGTCTTTGTAAAATTGATGGTCGAGAGCGAGAGAGAGCAAATAGTGATAAAAGTATCAGTGTATTGATTCACTCCATTAGCGAAAAAGATGTTTTTATTCTAAATGCACTATGTTAATTTTGACTCTTTACATGCAGTCTGTGCTTCCTGCAGCTGCTGGGTCAGCTGTTCCTGCTGAGTCACAGACACAATAAATTATCTCGCTAAAATGAATAGGTTTGCGTTAGGCTGGACCCAAATATTCAGCTACTCGAGTATTCGTTTATCGGTTAGGTATTCAGTTCTTGATTTAGGCATTTGGATAGTTATTGATTTATTCTTTGCAGAGGACGAATGCCATTTCAGTGTTTGTGATCCTGCTTCTGCGGTCATTCATTTTACCCAATTTATTGGATAAATATTTATTGGGTTATTAACGGGTTTATTGATGAAGTCGAGCCATTTCGTTGTCGGTGTGAGCAGCACTGGAACGTAAACACGTGAGCCCCCCACAGCTCAGCCTGATTGGAGTCCTTTCCTGCAGCACAGAGCAGGTGAATTTTAACATCTTCAGTAAAATGAGTACAGTTAACATGTCTGACACATAACCACATTTAAACGCTGGACACAGACTGGTGTACTGATAACTTTGGGAAAAAAGCGTTTCCATTGGAGTTTTGCAAATTATGGCTTTTTCACTTCACCTGAAGTACCACCTCGTGCGAACGTAAAAACTTTTCTTTTTAGTGATAAATGGGAGTTTTTTTCTAAATGCATGAGTTGCCATTCGGTGTGTTTTATATTTGCAATTTCAGTTTGCACAGTGAGGGTTAATGGAAACCCGCCTTGTTTTGTGTGATGGTCAACAGTACAGGACAGTTTTGTATTGAGGGTGATATGATTTATACATTTACTATCCAGTAACAACCAGGTTCATTGAGATCAAAGTATCTGAGCAGCTTCTTCATTTCAGTGATACATTGCTTTCATATTTTTGTTTTAAAGACACAATATGGCCTCTTGTATCTGTGTAATACAAACAACACCTAAAATCATAAAAATACATCATGTACAGCACACAATATTCCCTCTCATAAATGTTTACAGCATGCAAATATAAAACCTTTATTAACTGGCACTAGATGCCAAAATAGTCATTTATTCATATGAAAAGTTCCTTTTATTACTTCAGACTTCCTTCTTCTTAAGCCCCACCATAAATAAAGAAGTCATCAACTTTTCTGGTTAAAAACAAGTTCCTAAAAAAGTTCAGCTTATTTAAAAGAGATGGCGTGACTTAAAAAGGCGGTGATGGATGCGCTTTCGTCTCTTTGGCGGAGTACTTCATCTCCCGGCGTCACCGCGATCCGCAGTGAGATTTGCGTGGCTGTTCTGCGCTCATCTTCCTGCCACCTGTGAGCAGAACGTTCTGGATGGTCAGGGAGCATTTCACAGCTTTCTGTTCCTCCTCCTCAGACTCATGCCAGAGCCTTTGAAGCATGCAGCTGCCTGTCACACCCAGGGGAAAACCGCTTGGACAGAAATAAAATGAAATCTCTATATCTGACTTCACGGCAGCCCTTCAGCAGAACTGTAATTTATTGTTGATTCCCTTTTTTCATGTTTTGTGGTGCGACGCTGCCCTGCAAACTTATTATGTTGAACAAAGGCTATTAACACGTGTTTTTATAAAACACCCAACAGAGAGCTGGGACATCTGCTGTCTCCGTCTTTGTGTGAAATTAGAACTAGCTGGACAGCTGTTTTAAAAACTGTCTTAACAGTGTGAACATTTTGTGCATGAGGTCCATCAAATTCTTGAATACAAAGCTTACATTAAGTCTCCCACTGGGATTAACGCACTACAACCTTTATATATAATATAAAGTTACAAAAAGCTATACATTTAGAATCTATTGAAAATGTGCACGCCCAGGCCATTTTTTTGGTCTAAAAACTCAAAAATAAGAAATGCTTTGATGATGTGGGCGCTTTCAGTGGGCTCTCCTTCAGCTCCTCTAAATTTATGCCAAATGAGTGCTATATTTAGACTTTTATGTCTATTTTGCAAATCTTGTTGGTGCTTTTTGTGGTTGGCTTTGGACGGTGTTGGCGTGTGGCTGAGAGTCACTAATCGGTATGAGGAAATCAACTCACCAGACTGTAAACTTTCCTTCTGCTCCAGTAAACATGGAGAAGATTGGCAGCTATACTAGCATCCTGCTGCATGTATGTATATATATGTGTGTGTGTTTGTGTGTGTGTCTGTGTGTGTGTGTGTATAGAGAGATAGATGCTGAAAGGTAATTTTTCTTACCTAAATTTAAGCTATATAACTTGCCATAACTTAACCTCCATATTGTTTCTTACCTAAACCTGACCTTTCTTACCCGAACATAACCCACATTACTTTACTTACCTGAACCTATTTCTGCCTTTGTGCATTTTCTCAGTTTTAGTTGTGAATCTACACACACATTTTTGCGTCTGGCCCCAGGTGTTGTCCAGCACGACCACGTCTGAAGACAAAAGTGACAAATATGAGGGTAACATTTGCAGACAGTGTCTTTTGGAAGACGTTCATAGTGCTTCATTTATGCTGTCGTTCAGATACAAAGTGACAGAAACGTTCGTTTAACAAATAAAAAAGAGAAAGAGGTCTGAACACATCTTCTCTTCTGCAACTAATGATTATTTTGATAATCGATTAATCGGATTAATCGGTCGATTATTTTATTATTTTTAAAATAAGCATTTTTTTCTCCCATCACTTTTATCGAAAACAGATGATAACCACAAAATACTAAATATTTCAAAAACTAAATGTTGACATCTTTTCCAACATACCGTTACGTTTTCTTACGTTTAACGTGAACGTATGGTGTTTTTTGTTGAGACTTACCTGCCGTTCAGCTCTCCTCCTCCTCACTTTTGCTTTAGATGCTTCGTCATAACTGTCATGCTCACGTGCCATGCCGTGTCACTTTTGCAAATTTTGCAGCTAACACACTTCCTTGTTTTGCATAATGTGATGTGCTCCCAAACTTTTACGTTTTTATGTACGAAACGTTCTCTCTGCCTCCCAGTGAGTTTCCAACACATTTAATAATCGATTTCATTGATTTGTTGTTGCAGCCCTAATCTCAACCCAGCTGGCTGACGGCGCCATCAGACTGTTGGACATCCTGTTGGACATCCTTCCTTACTTCCTCAATTCGAATGCTACAAAGAAGTATGGGGGGAGGTGAGCTTCGTTATTCAACCGTGCAGCATGCAGTGTTTAAGCATAATGGCAGCTTTACTTCTTGTTATTTATCTCTCTTATTCCCTCTTTAAAAACACTTAGTGCCTACAAAGCTGGTTTTTCTGGTCACTAGAAGAATGCATGATGTATATTTATGGTTATGGGTGTGCTTTTAGCATAAATCACTGCTGCTTCAGTCGGCTGAAGGCCTCTGCTTCCTCTTCTTTATGCAGAGCAGCACGATGTCGAGTCAGCCTGTGTGTTCACCAGCAGCTGGCACCACGGAGGACAAACGGGCCTGTCAGAGAGGGCCAGAGGCCGCTGGATGGGCCAGAGGCCACTGAAACCACAAGAATCCTGACTCTGGCATGGCAGAGCAACAGGCCTCTTTTAGGTCGGTTTACAGAGAGAGAGGGTCATGCTGCATCATGGATGTCAAATATTTTGTCTTTTTTGGCTTGTGCCGGTAATTAAGCGTCTTCCCTCCCCTCCATTTTTATCTTTCTGTTGTTTTCCAGAAGTGTGCTGCAGCTCGTCCACTGTGAAAAACAACCTCAGCGGTCCTGGAAATCGCCTTAGGTAAACAATCCATCACAGAAAACATGACAGTTTATGGGCTCTGTCAGTGTTTCAGTTTTTATCATTATTCCTCTGAGCCCAGAGAGTGTTTTCATATCAGCGCTGCATGACGTTACGCTCTGCTTACTGTCAATCACCTCACACCCGCATGAGGACCTGAAGGTCTCCTGGAGGAAGCAATCGCTCAAAAGCTTGTTGCCTGACAAACGTTAATGTAACATCTGGGGGTTCCTGTGGGACTGCAAGTTTTTTTAAAGTTATTATAAGCCGGACATGAGAGAGTTTGTAAATTATATATATATTTTTTAATTGGGGGAAAAAAAAGTTTTTCTTCTCTATTGTCTCACTTGTTTCTGGGACTTTTTTCTATTTTTGGGGACAGTTTCTCCTTGACCCTGCACTGCGACACAATGGGATCTCTCATTGCACATGGGAGTATTTACCGACACGACAGATGAAAAGACCTCCCTCCCCTCCTCTCCTACACCTCCTCTTTGCTTTTTTTTCCTCTCTGCTTCCCGCTCCCAGTCTGGATTGACTTAACTGTACTGTTTCAATTGTCTCTGCAGCAGCAGATGTCGTCCATATTGAAAGTGAACTTGGAGCCAGGTTTTCTCGGCTGGGCTCGATGCCGCCTCGTTTGTTTGACTCATTGTTTGACTGCTGAGTTTTTCCAAGTATCACAGTTGTTCTTCTGCCGTTGGAGCAAACATGGGTCAAGTACAGTAGTGTTTGCAGATACATTTCGCATGCTTTATCTCACTTAAAGGGTCACTTGCATAATATTTTGTGCTTTTGTCAGGCTGGAAAGCATTATAGGAATTGTAGGAATCAGTGTTTTTTCAAGCTTGGTATTAGGATATACCCAGATATAAATGTTGCTGCTCAAAATAGTCTTTGTTTCTGAGAAATAAATCAGCGTCTAACTTAGAGATTACCAAATTCTGATCTTTTTCCCTTAACCCCCGCTTCAGGGAAATAAGGAGCAAAAGAATAAATCAGCGGGAGTTCCTTTGCTGTGTTCATAGGCTTCTCAGAGGTTTCTCAACTCTTAGAAAAGATAAAGATTTCTCAAGAGCTGAATTTAATGAGTATAAGAAATACTTCTTCTTAAAGCTCCTAAGAAATAGTCTTCCTTTTGTCTCTGCCCAATACTAATTTAAAATTAGCGTGATCACCCGAGTGCTGTGTTTACATCAATGCTGATCAGAGCTGATAAATACCGGTGACCAATGCAGAGTCATTTGACCTGGGTGTAAATGCGGATTTCCCATTACATTAAAAAGTCAGATCTTAGTGGGTGTTGGTGGGTTTTTCGTCCAGTGGAAAAGAGGCTTAAAGCCAGATACCATCCATCATACAGTTAAAGAGCACTCAGTCATTTAGTATTTTAGTTCCATTAGGTTTAAGGGAAATAAGAGACGGTATTTGATCAAAAGTCAAAATCTGTGCTGCAGAAGCTGAGACTCGGAGGAAAATTTTCCTGTTCACAGTCGTCTATTCATTGTCTCAGCTTCTTGCTTTGAGATCATCAAATTCTTATCTGTTTCTCCTAAAGGTTTTCTTTTGGATCTTACTGTCATCTCAAGAGCTGATTGTTTCAGACAAAGATCAGTGCAGTGAAAGAGAAAAAGAGCATCTTAAGATCTTCCCTTAAGCAGCGAGATGCAATGACGCGCCGCCACATGATACCGCCCGAACAGTGCTTAACATTCGTCCTAGATTAGTCTGCGCAGAGTTGAAAACGTTAGAGATGTGTGAAAAGGAGTAATCACTGTAACACTTTAGCTGGCGTCGACGCTGCTTAAACCAAAAAAAAACCCCCAAAAAACCCATACCCACAGAAAGGTATACTCATCTGCTGCAGAGCCATGCACACAGCTCTAGTCTTCTGGCAATGGGAAAGGAGTCTGTAGCCTATTTTTAGCAGGTTTACGGGTGTTCAAAACACCTGCATACACACTATAATTTTGGTGGGAAAGCAGAGTACCGGAGAATCAAGTAAAAGCATCCACAATAAACAAGTACAGCTGCAACAAATAGTTGATTAATCGAAAGAAAAACTAATTGCTAACTATTTTGATAAACCTCTAGCTTTTTGGCTATTTTTTATAAATTATTTTAAGGTTCTGGGGGTGTTTTTTATATATAAATAATTTATAGGGGTTTGGGGGTGTTTTTTTCTATTTTTTTTTATAATTTAGAGGTTTTCAGGTGTTTTTTCTATTTCTTTAAAATATCTTCAGCTTTTTGTTTTGTTTTGGGTTTTTTAATAATTTTGAGTTTTTTTTTTATCCTTTTGAGACTTTTTGGTGGGTTTTCTGTTTTGTTTGTTATTTTTAGTTTGGTCATGTTGTCTCTATTTTTTTATATATATTTTTTAACTTCAGGGAAACTGCTGAGACGTACTTGCATTCGTGGTCCAATTAGTCCACAGAACGTGCGATCATAACATGATGAATCAAGATTTATTTACTGTATTTTCTATTTATTTAAAACCTTTAGGGTCTTTACTAGTATTTAAAATGCAAAACTGTGAATTTGAGCTGCACAGCATGAGCTTATCTGACCCATCGGTATCACTGTAGGGTTGAAGAGGTTTTACGGCTAAAATAAGTCACTAAAAAACACGTTGGTGTTGCTGTCAGTAACTCCTCAGGCCTGATCTACAGCAACAAACAATCAACAGCAAAACAATTTACGTCCCATAACTCAGTGTGAGTTTTATGTTCATTGAGCGCCACTCCCTTCTCATTCCGCCCTTTACGGCACCCTCCAGAAATGACACAAACGTCTACGGGGAGACATGAAGAGAGAGGCAAACAGAAAACAGCGCAGTCATCCAGTTCTTCAGAAACATGGTTTTAATCAGAAACAGAGAGACAGTAACTTTGAAATGTCCCCACTCACATTCATCTGCTCTGACATGTTTAGGGACACTGATGATAAAGACTTAATGCAAGAAACATGTTAGAAAGATCCCTGAGGGTTTAAAGAGAGAAAAACAGCATTTATAAGAAAAATCATGATGATCAGTGGCATCATAAGGCCTGGGTGTCCGAGGCTTCAGTCCCTTTTTACATATATTTGTATAATACTGTGCAAAAGTCTTGGCCGCCCTAGATTTGTTGTTTTAGCAAAGCTGTAATGAGGATATACGTATAAATCAACGTAATGTAGCTCAAACAAGTAATATTTAGCTTTGAACATGTTTTGAATGCAACCTGGTGTAAATACTCCACAAGCTTAGCATTGTAAATCCAATATATTTGAAAAAAAATTTTAAAAATTAAGAAAAAACTGCAAAAAAAAAAAAAAAAGAATTTAAAGAGGAAAACTAAGGGGGAAAAAAATGCCACAAAAAATGCCACAAAATGTTTTTCTTTCTTTTTTAAAAGAAAGAAAAAAATGCCTTTTTTTTAAAATAAAAATAAATCACCCAAATCCTTTGAAAATCACCAGAAATTGTTAAAGGGAAAAAATGGCAACATTTAAAAAAAATAAAAATTAAAAAAATATATTTTATATTTAAAACATTCCTTTAAAAAATCTGCTGTAAAATGAATACAAAACTACTATAAAAAGTTGTATGCGCCTCCCTTAAGCCAAAATAAAACAACCTTTCCATTGCTTAAAGAATTATTTTACATACCTCCTCCTTTTTGCACATAATGAAGAGTTCCTAATAATGATAAAATGTCCCAGATCTAATAATCTGTCCATACTTAAAACTTATTCCACCACTTTTAACAAAAATACATACTATTTTTCCAACTCTAGTCAATACATTTCTAATAGTAGCAGTTAACTATTCTGTTTCTCCTCAGTAGTAATTGCTAACAGCTGTCAATATTTTTAACATCACAATTTATAATTTGAGCTTTAAAAAAATTGTTTTTGCCAAAGTGCATACAAAAGCATCAAAATAGAGCTTGTAAATCAAAAAGGAGGAACCCCCCTGGGCCCCCCTACAGACGTCTTGGCTAAGCTCCCAGTGCCCTTAAATCCTAGAAACGGCCCTGATGATAATATTCTGTAAGACATGTGAGGATACTAGGTTTTTCACCGGTTTTACTGTCCCATTGAGCCTTTTGACAATCAAAGCAGTCTTATTTCCACCTCTCAAAGATCGCATTCCTGCAGCGGCACAAAGAGGGTGCACTGATGCTTTGATTAGCCTCACAGGACAGCACAGGGGTCAACACACCAGAACAAGCCTCCCAGTTTCACCTCCCTGCCTCCAGCCGCTCCCTCTATACAGCTCTTCTTATTATTAAAGCCCCTTCCGGGCTTCTTGCAAATCCCATCAGTCTGTTTGTTCGGATCTCGCTCCGCAGCTTTTCCGGATCTTGAGAAAAGGAGGAATTGAGAGGGAGAGAGAGAGAGAGAGAGACAGAGGAGGGCTGGAGTCACTCTCCCAGAGCGTGGATCCAGGATTAGAGGAAAAAGAGCAAATACCGTGGAGCGTATAGAGGGAGGCAGCCGTGAGGGTTAAGACGCCAAACAATGGAAATTAATTAGAACTCCCTTAGTGCAGCGTTGCTCTACTGATTAAGGATTGGAGGATTATTGGATAAGCACATGAAATACTGTTTTTGTGTTCAGCGAGGCCTCCTTCACCATCACTTCTCTCTATACGTTGAAAGCTTCGATGAAAACTTTGCACTGCAAAAAAATGTTTTGCAACTTTGTGACAAAAGTTTGCCACAACCCAGTTAAAATAGTTTATTATCCTTTAAACTCATTTTCCCCTCTTTTGCTTCCCTTTAATGGTTCAAAAAAATCATCTTGTTTCACCTTGTTGGACAGCAGCATAAAATTTTTTAAGCAGGCATGATTATTCGATTAATTATTTTAAAAAAATTCTATATTTAACTTAATTATCAAACATAAATTTCAAATATTGACCACTTCAAACCTCTCAAATGTTTTTTTTTTTTTTTTGCTTTGTTTAATTTAAATTGCAAAAAACAAGTAATTTGTCACCTGAAGGCCTGAGCGGGGATGAAAGCACCCTGCTGCGTTGCCTCACGTTGTTGTGTCTCGGCCAAAAAGTTGCACATTAACACACCAAACTTTTTTTAATGTGGATGTCCCCCTGCTGTCTGACTTCAGTATAGGTCATAAAGCCTGCATCTCCATGACATAGGCCAAAACTAATAACTCAAAGTACACGCCAAATATATTTTTCCAAAGATTGTTTCTCTCACTGAAGGTAGTTCTCAGCACCCTGATGTTTGTTCAAGTGATCGTTTTTATGATAAATTTAGTTTTAATAAGTTATTCAATTAAATAAAAGGGGGATTTTCACCATGACTGACAGCTGTGACAGCCAATCCGTGCACTCGCATTCAATGGAGATACTCGCAGTTCGTCTCACAGGTGTTTTGGTGGGAACTCCTCCACCGCAGATATCGCTACTGCACAGACCTCGGCTGCGAATGACGTCACCAGCACAAGATGGCAGCAGCCGATATTTAGCCTCACTTAAGCATACAGGGGTAAGTGGGGGCATCTTTATATACAGTCTATGGTTTTAACAAGGGAAACAAAAAACGGTATCTCCAGTTTGCTGTATCGATCAAATTGTCCATTACGAGCCAGAACATATTTTAAGATGCAGTTTCGTGGATTACTCCAGTCGTTTTTACAATGATAAAACTTTCACAGCAAATCATATTTCACAAATGTTTCTATCTGTTTTTACTTTGGAGCTTTACCACTAAATTCTTCTCCATGTGAAAAATTTTGAAAAGTAATAAAATAGTTGTGGCGCTTTAGTGCAGATACAGTGAGTGCTTAAAGACAGGGAGGACTCTAACACTGTTGGCTCGGTGTCAGAGCGGCGGACTGGATGAGTGAAGAGGAGCTGGAGACTCTCGCCTCAGGGTCAAAAGATCAGAGAGACACAACAGCACAGAGCCACAAGTTGAAAAGAGACAGAGAGCTCGAAACTCAAGGCCAAGCCCCCCCCACACACACACACACACACACACACACAGGTGTCAGGGACGAAGAGGCTCCATGAAGCTCTGCTGTTTTTCCTCCCTTCAGGCGGGCTAATACTGAAAAGGTGAATAATGCGAGAGCCACAGTCAGGAATAATATGCAGCATTCATCATGAATGATAACGAGAAAGAAGTACTGAAAAAAAAACCTCAACTAAAGGCTCAGTGTTGTCCCATGATGACTTTAACCCAAATTAATCACAAGATTTTAAAAATATTCCTCTTACTGTTCTATTTTAAGAGTACAATGTCACTGCGACCACAGCCATGAGAGGGTACAAAAACCTGCACCGGGGCATCATGGAGGGCGGGACTCCAATCGCAGGGTGGGCTTTCGATAAGCCTGGGATAAAAAGTTTTTACTTCCATGACTACATTAAAATTGTTTGAATAAATTTGTTGAAAGACTGAACTTCTTAAAAACTTAGTGGAAGCTCTTTTTACGCCCCTTTAACCCCTGAAAGGTTTCAAATGCAGCAAAAAACAAGTGAGTGCTCATGCTGCTGGAGCACCAGCATAAACTGCTCTGTCTTTTCCTAGAAAAGGAAAATCGGGGTTCCAAAATAGACAAGAAAGAAAGAGCGAAAGAAAGAAAACTGTCATGAAAAAAATCAAAAGATGCGTGAGAGAGACATGGTTTAAGAGAAGAAAGGACAGTGGACAAACAGTCTTTGCATAGGGCCCAAAATATGGTGCTACAGCCCTGTTTTTAACCATGTTTGAGCTAAGTGGCAACTTCCAAAGCTAAAAAAATTAAGCCAACACAAAATGCCAAAAACTGCACTTCCTCTAATGGCCACTTGATACTGGCTCCAGAAAAAAAAAAAAAAGTTTTTATAGCCTGGTACAAATAACAGTTTTGGTCTCTGTCGCTATTCTCAACATTCATAACAACTGTACGGGGGTGAGTTTTTATTTAACTCATCGATTTAGCTTTTCATGTCTTTGCAGATGTAGATACTGAGCATGTATGTTTGAACTGGTGTGTGAGTGTTAGAGAGTGTGAGTTGTTGTTTTTTTTACAAAAACATGAATGCTTTTTACCTTTCACTATTTATTTTAGTATTTTATTCTTATTGTTTTAGGCTCTGCTCAAGTAATGCAACTACATTTCATTGTATATACCTGTACAATTGTTTTTGGTGCATACATTAAACATTAAATACACATATTAAGAGGAATAAAAATAATGCACACCTGTTTGGTGATAAATCTTATTGTGCCTCTGAAGAGAGATTTTTTTTATGCTTAATTTAAAAATAATGTTAATACATGTATAAATAGAAAGGGGTTTGGCACTCTGCTGATGCTGATGTTGCTTTGCAATTTTGCATTTGGTAAGAGTGGAAATTAACATTATCTGAGCTTATTTGAATATCTTTTAAAACATCTCCAAGTTGTCCAACACACCTTGTGCACATGGGCGATTTATCTTTTTTTTTTTTTTTTTTTTTTGCAGCGTGCATTTAACGGCAAAAAACTTCAACACACACTCCACGCCCCTAAAATCTCCACAGAGGCGGGGGGTGAGTTCAGTCTCTGAGCACACTTACAATCACTCCTCCAGGGCGCACGGACTGGAGGACGCGCGTAAAAGCAACCGAGCTGCTTCACTCTAACAGTGAACGACAGCGCTGAGCTCCTCCGATGTAAAGTTTGGACTCTCCTTCGTATTTTTAGGAGCGATTCTTTTGTTTTGATCCTCAGCGGAGGTTTTCTCCTGTGTGGCGAACCGGAGGTGTGTTTTTCTCTATGATGCTTGGATATCTCAGGAGTGTTTGCTCCACGCTTTGGATACATAATGTGAGGATTTGTGTCGGAGTAAACAAAGACGCTGCGTAAAGGAAAACCAGAACTGCCTAGTGTGACCAGAGAGGCTCGTTTTAAACCCTTAAAGTGCGGAATGGGGCCGTCACTCACGCTGCTTCTCGTTGCTTTATTCGGTAAGAAACTTTTGCATGACTTTGATACATGAAGTGTGCAGTGAAAAACATGTTTGACTCCACGTGTGCATGCAAAACACAAAGAAGCTCTGCTGCGCAAAACAAAAAAGGATAAGCTCATCCACATTATTTATGCATTTTTTTTAGAAATAGGTGGATTTTAAAATGTTTAGGTGAACCTGACATGCCCCTTTTCACCCTCAGCACACCTGTTTAGCATCATGTCAGTGTGTGTTTGTGTCCAACAGGTCTAATAATTTTCTGGCTAAGTTATCCCGTATGCCACAGTGATGAACATGTTTGAAGGCTAAAAGGCAATAAAAAGCTTCCCTGGGGCTGCAGTGCAGATGAAAGCGCAGGGAGTTAAGAGCCACTTAAAACATCCATTCCTGATGAAAACCCTGTCTGAGCAGCAGAGGATTATGGGACTGCAGTTGACCCAATCCATCTGCTGGCAGTGACAGTGGAAGGCAACATTTGGCTGCAACTTCAAATGACTGGGTAGAGATAAAAGGATATTTCGGAGTCCACTCATCCTTAAGTGTGTTTGAGTGAATCTAAGGTTCAATTAAGTGGTGTGTTATTGCAGCCTTTTGTAGTGGCAATGAAAATGCACTGTCAGCCTAGATTATTGTGCGCTGTAAATTTACTGCGAAAAACTCGGAGAGTCAAACTTTGCAGTCAAAGAGCAAAAATTAAAAAGTCTGATCAGTGCTTCATCTTTTTACTGATATGAGGCGTCTGTTGGGCCTCACACTGGTCCTTAAGTTTGATTACGTCGGTAAATATTCAGAAATTTTCTAAATTTAAGATGATGACTATTTGCTCAACTAATAGCTTTTCCCACTATTTTTTTACATTCATCTTGATGTTGAATTGAATATATGTGTAAATCTCTGAAATTTTAGTCATAAAGTAGAAACAGTGCTAAACCATTTCAACGATTACAGCGAAAAACACAATTTAATCACTTTTATCACATTCACAAACTAGAATTTTATTGATATTCAGTCTCTGAGATTAGAACTGATATTGGTATTTGAGGGTTAAATTATAAATCTTTTTTTTTTTTTTTTTTTTAAACAAACACTGAAAATTCATATTTGAATTTGGTCCCAAAAGAGCTTTATATGTACCAAGGAATAATATTTGAGAGTTGAATGATTAAACCTGACAAAGATCATGTTGAATTTAAAAAGTAAGCTTCACTACTGGAAACTGAATTAATTAATCATTGTGAATAAACGTCATTTTAATGTCCATAAATGCAAATAGGGGAAATATTTTAAACTTATATTAAGTTTAGTTAGAGACTAGATCAAGTGTGATCCCTTGTTGTTGCAGATACTTGAGACTCTGAGTGGGAGTGATGGTCTCATCTGAGCGTTTCTGAGTGGGAGTTACTGGGTTAAGAACTGATAGATAGAAAAGTAGGAAAGAGCATGGGGACAAAGCCGAGGAGAGACTTTAAAAAAGTGTCAAAATGCATAAAATGCACCTCATAAAGCATTTATGAACTCCATTTGTCAGTTACATGCATACTGTATATACATACATGTAAACGCAGCTATGTTATATGTGTTTATGTTGCATACATCTTGCTAACAAAACTCTAAATATAATTAATTAATGTTTTTTTTTAGGATTTCACTGATTTTAAAGTTCTGGGCTGAAACAGATGTTTCTATATTGTTGTTTATTTTGTTTTGCTGCTATTTATTCTCCCTTTTGTGACAGGGAAAATAAGAAATCTACACTATTATAACAACAACTGAACTGATTTAAAGTAATTCAGCCCTTTATTACACTACCTTTGGATGAGCACAAATTAATTCATTGAAGTTTATGAAACCAACTTTTAATATAACTTCAATCTTGATTATATATATATATATATGCTTATATATATGCTTCAAAGATATTTTCAATATATCATAATTCTTTCTAATAACTAGTTGATATTGCTGTAAAACATTAACCAAATTTTCCTTCAGACAACTGTTTTGATTCAAATTTCATGCCAAAAACTGCATTTTACAAGATTACATTAAACACATCATGAGAACATTATAATTGGACCTCCCCCAACACTCATTTTTGCTAAATAGAGTTTGAACGCATCATAATGGAACTCAATGTAACCTCCATCAGCTGTTAGCTGCTGCCACCGGCTGCTAACAGCTAACATTAACTGTCTCTCCTCCTGTTGATTTAGATACAGATTAGTTTTTCACAAGAATTATCACGGGAACAAAAGCGGCGATAGTTTACTGCGTCCGTTTCGCAGAGAAGATTCGTCCCAAACACACTTTCCGTTGTTCCTGAGACGCCGGCTGCTGTTAGTCATCTCGTCACACACATTGTCGAACAGTCATCGATTCTTCCTCTACCTCCTCATTTATATGAGTTTGTGTCCGTGAGTCTTCAGCTTTGCTTTTAGCATGCGCAAAATTCACTGCCATTGATCAGTGTCATCTTATGTACTTATCGGCTGATGACACAATATCAGCCGATATCGATTTTCAGCTCAAAAATTGGTGCAGCCCTAGACATTTCAAAAAGGATTGTTTTAGTGAGATAAGACACAAAACAAAAAATGAGAATATAGAAGCATTGCAGCAAAAGAAATTCTCATATGCTGACATAAGAGAATATCGGTGATGCATCAGTCGTGCTCTGTTAGAAACACTGCTGCAGTTTTGGGTTTTGTGAGGCTGAATGACATTTACCACCATTATTCAGCTGTCCAGCAATCAACACTGTGATGTGTGAGTTTTCAAAGCAGCATAAGACAACAAACAAATCCAAGAATAGCTGCAGTGACATCTGTCCCCCCCAAAAAGTAAAATAGCTGCAGCAGCATCTGTCAAAAAAAAGCAAAATAATTTCATATCAAGGGAAACATTCTTAGAAATCATGTCAAGATAAGTTTGACAAATGAGGACAAACTGCAGCAGCAGGAAGAGAGGGCGGTCACGGATTCAAATAAACCAACGGGGGAAAGATAGAGGAAAGACAGACGGGGGAAACAAATGAAGCTAATCGTCACGCAGCAGCGTGTCCCACTTCTGCAGCAGCAGCGTTTCAGTGGTGATTCATTCAGTGGAGGAGGAAAACGTCAAATTCTTTTTTTTTTTTGAGAATATCAGCATGACAGCAGGAGAATATTCTTCATTCAGACAAATTCTCTCCCTTTGGTCCATTTACTCAGATTTTCAGTCACATCACATGACCTTCATCAACAGATGGAGCAAATTAAATGACTTTTTTTATTCATGTTTGCTTAAAACTGGGCGATATGCCTCATGATAAGTTGTTTCACGTTAGTCAATATCAATAGTTATCACACAATAAAAGTCAAATCATGTTTTCTTTCAAGTTTTAAGGCTGATTTTTTTTTTCTGCTGATCAAATTGTAAAGTTAATTGTGGTTTAAACTTTTTAAATTATTGTCAGAATGTTAATCTTTTGTCAAACAGCAGAACATTTAACCAATCTGAGGTAAATTAAAAACAGTCATCATAATGGGCTAATGTCTGTGGATAAAACAATAAATAGACAAATTTTCATTCTGGTCAGGAGCGTGTCAAACTGAAATGTTTTAGCCGACAATGTAAGAACTTTTATTATTAAATAGTCAAAACAAACATCTCAACTATAGTCAGTACTACTACTACATGTTTACGAACGGAAACTGTACGAAAGTTTTGTTAATGTTGTATCAGTTCATTTTCATAAGTCTCATATCTACGCTTTCTTTTTCGACTATTGCATATTAGCACTCTGATGTTAGTTTTTAACTCAGAAGAATCGTGCTGTCATAGACTCTACATAAAGATCAACCAAGCGTCTCAAATTATTCTAATGTACAAAAATGAAGCCAAAGTCTGGCACGTGTCCTATAGCTATAATGAAGGGGGTGCGATTTATGAGCTGTACTGCAGCCAGCCACTGGGGGCGATGAAGATGTTTTGGCTTCACTTTTGGGAAGCTGTCATGATTCATCTTTAGTGTGCAGTCTTAAGTAAACAGTCTAAATGAGCCTCTAGCATGGCTTCAGACACTCGCTTTACCAACAAAAATAATCCTTAATGACTTTACTTCAGGCTGAATGTAAAATTCTGATCTGCATAAACAAACCTACAGCTGTCAGATAAATGCATACTGGATTTAAAAAAGTACAGGAGTAGAAAATCTTCTAAAATTTGAGTATTGAAGCACCAGTACCTTCTTTAACTCTGGAGTTACACTTTTCCTGTACAGTTCTCAGATGACTTTTAAGTATTTAAACTTTTGAACCCTGAACAAATTGGTGCAATGTCTCAAAAACATGGAAAAAAAGGCGAGAAATGTAAGGTTAGAAATGTTGCACAAAATGCAATAAATAAATAGATTTTGACAATTATTTTTTAAAATGCTTGTGAAAATGTATAGGGAAAAAATAGAAGCTTGGGGAAAACTATAATAACATATTTAAAATTCTGTTACATAATAGTAATGATTATTAAAGCAGGTTTTCCAGGTTATTTACGTGTTTTTTTCCCTTTTTTTTTATATTTTCAGGTAATTTTCTTGTATTTTTTTTTCTTTTTTACTCATTTGTTGCTATTTTTTGGATCAACTCTTCTATTGTTGCTCGTTGGCTTTTTTCCATGTTTTTGAAATAATTAAATCAAATTTGCTTAGCCATCAAAGCGTTCCCATTGTATTTAGTGACTAAAAATGTAAAATCCGTAAATGTTATGTTTAACTCTCCATCCCCTTCAAGTCCGACATGGTGGCTGCCAAATGCTAAGATAACACAAAGAACAGTCCTTTGTCTGCTCTCCGCTCTGGCACTTCTGGATTTTTTCTCTTCCCATAAACGATGTGGAGTCTCTCCGCTTGTCAGGGGTCCCAGTGCTGTTACCTCACTGGTGGGATCAGGCCAACTGGAAATGTTCTCTGTGGTTTGGGGCTCTGGGAGTTTTGTGGGCGCTTTGATTTAGATAGAGAGCAGCAGTTTGGGAAAGCAGCAGCAGCGAGGGACCAGAGAGCGTTCGAGTCCAGCCAGTCTGATTAGTGCCTTAATGTGGTTTTTTTTCTTCTTTTTTTTTTAAAGAAAGCTATTGGAACAAACTCCCACCAATCACACATTCAACACTCATTAAATGAGAATAGAGGGAGCTGTGTGACGCTTCCTCTTAAAAAGTAATTTTACAAACAGCCTACACATAACCTCTTTTTAATCATTTCCTCATTTGTTTCCCCCGTAAGCCTGTTTTCCATTTTGAGTCCTTGTTTGGCTTTGATGTAATAAAACTTTTTTCTGAAATAGATTTGTAACTGCGTTCAAAATTACTCTAAAAAAATTGTGTTTCATTATAATTATGATATTTTCACAAAGCCACAAATTAACCCAAATAAGTCTGACGCAGCTGACTCTGGATCAGGTCCGTCGCTGCTGCACAAGTAATTCACAGATTAGAGTATAAATCAGTTTTTCTCTGCAAAATTGCACGTCTTTTTAGCTAATGGAAAGTCTGTTTTTTTGTTTTTTGTTTGTTTTTTGGAGGCTGGGAAGGAAAGTAAAAAGATATTGAAGATAGTGGAGCGAGATATTCATTCAGCGTCTCTGTTGATATGAGCATACATTACCCAGAATCCCTAGAAAGCTGCAGCAGAATGTCACCATCATATCAAAAGCATCTTTCTGTGTTTTGATACTGTATTCGCATATTTTGTGCTGCAGAGCTGGGTAAATTTTGTCATCCCAGGGCAATTTTTTTTCAGTTGCTTGGAATCAAGACCGAAAAATCCTGTTTGTCAAAAATCACCTTAAACGTCATATAAAGTGATCAGATTTGCATCTTTTATTGACATTATTCATATTTTGTTGAAGGATATAAGGGCTAATTTATAATGCTCATTGTTAGATATGTTTTATACATATTTGAGCACATTTTCTGAAATCTTACGGATACGGATGAATTCGAGCAGTACCACCTGAGATCGTGGGGGCAGTGTGTTGTAGTTCAAGCGACCATGAGAGATGACGAAGACATTTAAGAAATGGCGGGATGGAACAAACCAATAGTGAAAAGAATTCTCCGTCCACATGTTGTAATGTACAGTATATAATGGACTCTCAGACCACGCTGCCTCAGGTTAAATGCATGAATAAAGAAACGTAAATACCTCGTTGGTCGCTGCTCTAAGCTCTCTGCGATGCATCTGCGCAGGCGCCATATCGAGGAGGTCAGAAACCGCTAATAAACAAATTCATGTGAATTTCAGAGATGCAGATTTAACCACAAAATCGACTTTAACTTGCTTAATTCTGAACCAATTTTAATGAAAATGAAAACGTTTTGTTATTTACATCTCAAAGGACATGATAGCGGTTACTTGTTTAGATTAATTTCTGTGACTGAAGGGAATCTGATAAACTCTAATAAAAAGAAATATGACAAAACTATTATCTTCTGAATAGTCACAACACTGGAACACGCGGCTCCGAGTTATGAATAAGCAACATACAGTGACGGAGTGTAACAAAGTACATTCATTCAAATAAAATTTTGAGTAAGTGGCACTTTACTTGAATGTTTGCATTTTCTGCTACTTTAAATTTCATGCACTGTAGTTGAAATATGAAGTTGGATGAAATGAAGTTGCATGAAATTGCTGATTACTGTTTTGTCATAGAGCTGATTAGATTACCTCCAGTAATTGAAACCAATTCAAACAAGTAACCACTATCATGTTCACTTTCTGTTGTTTATAACAAATTTTAAACAAACGGAGAAATGAAGTGAAGCCTTCATACTCAGAGTATGAGCTCTTGCCTTCTGGCAGACGATGTCGAGTCCTCTTCTGCAAACTTCAGTTAAACTTTTAAACTTTGCTGCCTGAGGAATTGTGTGTTATATACTCTTATGCTGTTTTTATTGCTGAGTGAGTGTGAAAGTTGTTGTGTGCAATGTGTGCACAGTTTTGTGTTAGGTGTGAGTGGGATTGTGTGCAGTGGTACATCTGATATTGTTTTTGTTTAGTGTTTTTAATGTAATGGTGTGATTATTGTTTTTATTGTAAGTGTGGAGGCATTATCTGTGCAGCAGTGAGTCCAAGACAGTTTCAGCTACAGGGATGATAAAATATATCGTATCATATCGTATCGGAAATCCATCTCACGTTAACAAGCTTGGATGATGTTCTCTCTAATGCAAGCCTTAACAGGGGCAAATTTTGACCTATTTCAACTAATTAAAGTCCCATAATTAAAGTGTCATCTTGTCAATCTGTCATATCGGCAGAGATGTTCATTTCGGGTTGATGTCGATATTTCATTTGAAAGCTGTTATCTTCCCATACCGATAACGGGCCACTATTATCGTGCATCTCTAACTCATAGTAATAAATCTGACACTATGTGTCTTCTGTGATTATTTATGGTGTTTCTGATTAAAATGAGAGTTAAATGTTTCATTTTGGGTGAACGACAAATACAGCAGAGACCAACTGTCACAGAGAACAAGTACAGGTGCTGAATAACAACAACTGTCATTTTTCAGCTGGGAAAGACATGCTTTGGTGGACAAACAAGACTTTATTAAAGTAACACCAGCAACTGACCAAATTCTGATTGATCGGACGAGTGTGTTGATCAACCAACCAGAAGTTTACAGCTCGAGTATTTTTGTGTATCTATTCCTCGTTCACAGTGTGCATTTCCTACCCTGAAGTTCACCTGCTATTAAATCTGAGGAGCGGAAACCTCAGTGAGATTAAAAGTGTGTTTGCATTACACATCTCACCAGGTTTCCTTATAAACTCACTCACTCACACACACACACACACACACACACACACACACACACACACACACAGTAACTGCTCCTCATTGTGAAAACAAGCTGTTTGCAGCCTCGGTGGGTCTTTCCTCTGCTCCACTGCATGCAGGTGCAAAAAGAAAAGGCTTCATGCAAACACACGTGCACGCACGCACACACACACACACACACACACACACACACACACACACACACACACTCAGCAAACTGTGAAGCCCTTTCTTTGATTTTTAACACAGCTCCTGCCAGCAGCGTTACTAATGCCACCAGCTGAGTTGGGAGATCAAGTCTCCCCACTGTCCAGTGTTTCCACTGGAGCAGCGCTGTGATGTGGTGATTTGCACACAAGCATCGGCTAACTCACGATGGAGCCGCCTCGGTGGGTGTAAAACAACTGGATGGAGCTTTGTTCTTCGTGGAGCTTTTAATCAGATGTTTTTTGTTCTTCCCACTGTGTTATTGGTCTCAAATTAAAAGCGCAGAGGCGACCGCAGCTGCATTCCTAGGCGTTAAATGATATTGCCAGGCAAGTCGGGTCCAAATAGAAAGAATTTAAGGCAAAGTCTTCATATTTCAAGGTAGATTTTGGTGATATTAGAGTATTACATGGAATAAATCCTGGCTGGAATGTGAGCTTTGAGGCTTTTCTTTGGCTGCAGGCTTTGAAAATGCTTTCATTTCCGATATTTTATCCCCTAAAGCTCAGCCCATTGTTGAAGGTATTGTTATTTCATGTGGTGCATCGAGGGTACGCTGACAGGGTGGGAACTTTTCAAACTTCACTTCTGCACTTGTGATTTGATTTCAGAGTTTAGTGTTTGTTTCAGATCTGCCGTGGTGGCATCGGCTCTTTAACTCGCACATTGAAGTTTTGCCTTTTCATCACATGTTCAGCTAATATTAACCCATAAAGACTCCACTCATGGCAGGTGCTGCAGGTCACCGATAAAGCCCTGTAATCCCCGGGTGATGACATGAGTTAAAATGACTGCAGAAAGCCCTCTAAACGCTTCAAAGAGGCTCGAGTGATTGAATAAGCAAAGTAAAAACATAAAACTTTAAACTACCGAGATCATTTCTATCTCTGTAATCGACCTTATCAGTTGCCTTAAGAGCAGCTTTGTTTTTATTAGGATGTAAAGATCTAAAAGGAAACAAGATCTGACAAACTTAAGTCATTCTTGAAAGGTTTAGTCAACATTTCAACCCTCAGTGAGGTTAAAACATCGCTGAGTGGCACAAATTTGTGTTCAAATTTGTTGGGTTTTTTTGTGTGTGTAGCATAAAATAATTCACAATTTACTTTTATTAGCCTCCAAATTTAACATTTTTAGACACACACAAAAAAATTATATCATCCCTAAAAGGAGAGCAAATAAATATACTGTATAAAGGTGAAATTAGGGCAAATATATCAATATTATATTATCATTTTGATATGAGACTATATACAGTCTTAGATTTTGGATGTTGTAATATTGTAAGTGTCTTTTACTGGTTTTAAAGGCTGCATTACTGGACAGTGAGTGATTTCTGTACTTAAGAGATTGTTTTGTTATTTGCATTTACTATGGCTGCAATGATTTAATGAGTAGTTGTCAACTATAGAATTAATTGTCAGCTATTTTGACAATTGATCATTTGGTTTAAGGTGAAAAATTCTCAGAATCCAGCTTTTTAAATGTAAAAATTTCTCTATTTTCTTTACTCCTCTGTGGCTGTAAACTGAATATCTTGGGGTTGCGGTCAAAACCATTTTCTCACTTTTTAAAAATAACCAAACAACTAATCGATTAATCAGGAAAATAATAAACAAATTAATGGAAAATGAATCATAAGCTGCAGCCCGACACTCTACCCACTTAGTCATTATATCCACATTATTGATGATCAGTTATTAGAAATATACTTGCTTAGATATTTTGTGAAAGGAAACCTACAATCAAGGTCCATTTTATTATCATTTCTGTACATGTTGATACATGAAAACAACAAAAAATGTGTCTGAGCTCCAGCAGCTTATGATAAAGTGAGTGTACTAAATAACTTAATAAGTTAAAAAAAAAAAACCCAACTAGAATTAACTTAATACCTGAGATTTATATCTAAATAACTTTTTTCTTTAAAGGCCGATAAATAAAATCAAGCAACAGAGAGCTACATGTTAAAAAGAGAGATATTACCACAATTTTGGATATTGAGGTATTGGCAAAAAACATACCATGATACTGATTTTCTCCATATTGCCCCCTCTGCTGAGCTAAAACCTTTAGATGTCTTTGTTTTCCTGCAGGCTGGGCTGAAGGTGGCTCCTCTCTTCACTACTCGGACAGTCGGTCCAGCCGTCTCTCTCTGGAGAAAACCTTCGGCCGGACGCTCAAAGACTCCCAGTGTCAGCACATGTTGAAGCACCTTCACAATGGAGCCCGAATCACCGTGCAGATGCCTCCCAACGTGGAGGGTCACTGGGTGTCCACCAGGTAAATGACCACAACTATGTTTTCTGTGCTCGTATTTTTATTTATGGGAGGACAGGAAGTTTTGATGTACAAAATCCAATAAGGCTAATCCCCACAGAGTGCCCAGGGATGATGCTTTTCTGTAGGCGGACTTGGACGTTGGCATCGTCCTTCGTCAAAAAGCCTTTGGGACTTTTACTTTAGATTTTGGATCATTGCATAATATATCAGCTCTGTGGTAAACAAACGATACTTGGACATTTTGTTCAGCAAGATAATCTTCACAAATGAAACCACTTCTTTGTTTTTTGGGTTGTGGGTTTCCGGCAGTTCAGTTTTCGGTCGTTGTTTTTAAGTTAGGGTCTTCGTTTCTGTTCTTTTAGGAAGTTAGGGAAAGACGCTGAGTCTGACGGGCCCTCTGTGGGCTGGCTCAGCGGCTTTCCACCTTTTTGTTCCTTTTGGCCGGCAGCCCCATCGCTCTTGATTTGTTCTGTTGATTGTTTATCATTTGTTTCTTCTTCATTTTCAGAGAGCCATCACGAAGGGGGTTTAAACCAGTTAATTTACCAGTATTGAATAAAGTCTTGTCTTAATTCGGTATTCAACTAACTGGCGTCCTTCATATGCTACGGTCCTTGTTGAGCATTTTGTTAGTTTTGTTAAGGCCGTAAATTAATCCCACAATGGGGAGATTTGCATTGTTACAGCAGCAAGGTGCGCACTAGATAAGCAAACAAAAAGATCTGGTATATAAATAAATAGTATATATAATATATATAGTAAAAAAACAAGACGCAAAAATTGATACAAAGATACAATATTAATAAAATATTGTTGCAATTTTAAAAGCTTTGTGATATCCGAAGTATTGTGAAGACATATGTTGTGATTTATTACCCTATTTCATATGCATATTTAGGGAAAACTTGGTCAACATTGTTTTTTATCTAATAAAATGAAGTTTTCAGTCTGTTAATATCACTTCATTTAATTGCAGCAACATGTTGCTATCTTGTGAACTGAAAAGGCAATACATTTAATTATTTTAGTAGATGACCAAACGTTTAATCTGCATTTGCACCACTACTAATAATTATTTATTTTTAGTATTAATACAATATTGCCACACAAAAAGAATTACAATAATATGCTGCATTAGTTGTTTTTTTTTTTGTTTTTTTTTTAATTTATTGCCCCAGTCCTAGTATTTACCGATGTATTTCATGTTATGAAAGTCTCTTCAGCTTTTGCAAACCACAGACCTTATTTCACGCTTTTAACCAAAAACCCTTTAAAAAATATATAAAAATTGACTTTTAGACCAGAGGACTGGGAGTGCTGAAATGTTGCCTAATTTAATAATTTCTGAGTTTAGGAGCTGTGTTTAGAGCACACTATTTCTAACAAAATAAAAATAGTATTCACTTAAAGTCATGAACTCCCCTTTAGGAGCTTTTACCTCTAATTTTAAACAGGAAGCTCCTCCTACAAACAAAGTTAGTCAATAGTCATCTTAAACTAATAAAATAGCATTTCTGCTTACAAACCACAAAACAATTTTTGAATCAGTATTCTAATTGCCCATACCTACAAAAAAAATATTTTAGATTTTTTTATGTGGAAACTTTAAATAGACTATATTGTTAAACAGTGAAACACCCCCCTCAACATGGTACAGTCTGACTCCCCTCCGCTATAAAAACCTATTGGAAACTCCCGTTTCCTGTTTGTCAGTTTGAATCCAGGACCGGAAGGTAACAATCACACATTTTGTCAACCAATGTTGCTAATAACCAATAAATGAATGTTTTAGTAAAAGAATCGAGTTGTTTTTTCATTAAGAATGTGAGTAATGATACTGCACATGGTGAAACGACCTGAACATGATAACCCAACAATTACTTATGTAACCCGGTAAGCGTGCTAACCCCACAGTTATTTACTCATGTTAGCGGGTTAGCATCTTCACTATAATACATCAGTGGTTAGCATGCTAACCCAAACATGTCTGTATATCAGTGGGTTACCGTGCTAACCATGGATGTATTACAGCGAAGATGCTAACTAGCTAACACGAGTAACTGCAAAGACACATGAATGTTTTAAATACTTGAGTAATTATGTGGTTAGCATGCTTACCTTGTTACACAAATAATTGTTGGCTTAGCATGCTAAGTCCGCTATTATATATGCTAGTATGTTAGCATGCTAACCCCATCATTACGTGTTTTAGCCGATTGGCATGCTAACCCCATAAATCCTCGTGTTATGGAGTTAGCCCATGACATGACAGCTTGTTAGCATGCTAACCCTTTAACATGAGAACTTGTGGCATTAGCATGCCAACCAGCTAACATAAGTAAATGTAGTATTAGCAAACTAATCCGCTAACATAAGGGATTGTGAGGTTGCCATGCCAACCCGCTAACAAGTAATTTTGGGGTTAGCATGCTAACCCGCTAGCATATGTAGTAGTGTCACAGTTACTTACGTTAGGTCGTTAGCATGCTAACCCGATAGTTACTTGTGTTAGCAGGTAGCATACAAACCCCACATGTGCTAATTTTGGAGGCCTCGGCTACACAACTCTAACTAAGGATCTGTTGGGCGGGCAGGGTGGAATAATTAAAAAAAAAAAAAAAAACAGGATAAACAAAAGTGTATCTGGCCATTGTGCAAATTAAAGTGTCTCCATAGGGCATAGGCTAGCTGTAAGTTTCCAGAAATACAACAGAGTTTTAAATCAATTGCTTGCTGGCTTCTGAATTACCAAGTAAACTCACTTTAACATTTTATAATAAAAGTGCATTAAATGTTTACTTTTTTTTGACATTGTTAAGGAGAAAGATAAGTCAGCACCCAAAATCAGAGATTTACTATTATCTTACTAGCCCTTCCTCTACTACATTGCTGGCATTTTCATATTTTTTTTTTCATTTTGTTAAGATAAATTTAATTTCTGCCAGAATAGTTGCACACTAACTCCTGCTCCCCACCACCTGTCATCTGGGGTATAATTTTGTATGACATGTTTTGGAAATATTGTTTATTTTTCATGTATTTCCATAGATAATTCTCTATTTTTTTGTATAACTCAATTAGTAAATGAGTTACTAATGGGAGTATGTTCAGTAAAAAGGGTAGATATAATAAGAGGAAGTTTTAGCCTACACTTTTTTGGTCTATTTTTCTTTTGATCTTTATTTTAATGTAATGCCTTTATGTTATTTACTCTTAATTATGTGCATTCCTCCTTGAAAAATGTTTACATTGACTAAAAAAGTTACCACGAGCTGACTGATTACTATACTGACACGACCTGAAAGCAATGGTTTCTTAAAAGTTAGAAACAAAAACATGATTAAAAAAAAGACAATGGTGTGCTTTTTCTATGGCAATGTGACTTCCCCGTCAACACTAGATTTTCTTTGGTTCAGTTCGTAATTTCATGCCACATTAAACAATGTCTTAATGTTATTCTTGATATAAAATGGTTTACACAGGTTCAGTAAACATACAAGAACAGCATGGTATTGCAATGTTTTGCAAGGCAATGTATCAATACACAGATGCCAGATGCATTTTTTAATTATATTAATTATCAATGCTGCAAATACAAATTCAACTTTAATAGTCTTATCGAATAATAAAATCACTCAATACTTTATTACATATAAACAGATTTTGACAAAAGTTTTTTCTAAATTTGCAGTTAATTGAAGGTTATAAATCACATTATATCACAATATATATTACTGCAACACTAAGAATACTGGAAAGCATTTTTCTTATGTAATATCTTAATGGGGTCTCCTTGTGTTTCCCACCCCTTACATAAATGTTGTGTAAAAACATGCACTTGTGATAAAGTCTAGAGGTCTTTTTAACAGCAGCTTCACTGAAATATATTGAGCAGACAACATATTGCTTAAGTACTGAAAGCTGCTCACTAGCTTATAAAAATGAGCATTTGTATACCTCTAGAGAAAATAACTTGTAAAGGATTTAGACACATTTTTTCTGTAAAATATGTGAATCTTTTATCAATCACATGGAGAATCTCCCATCCCATTTGACTGAATAATGATCTGCATGATCTCCCTATTTTCACCACACTAGCGTTATAATTGAATATGTTATTATAGTAAATGCTGTATCTCATCTTTTTTTCCCCTTTTATTGTATTGTTGTACTGAACTTTTTTAGTTACATTTTCATGTGAATTGTTGCGTGCAGATTTATTTTGTCTGCTAATTTATTTTTGAGTTATGTGTAATGTTAGTCTGTGTTTTTATACTGTCAGTTTGTGACTGACTTGTTTGTGTATTTTGGCGGAAAAAAGAAAGAAAGCCACACACGAAAACACTCAGCTCTGGCCCAACTTCAAACATTTTGGGTTTTTTTTAACTTTTCTTGCATGTGAACCTGCCTGGTATTTATCTGAAACTGTTTTCTGTTGCAGCTGTGAGGTGAGACCAGGCCCAGAGTTCCTGACACGCTCCTACAGTTTCTACCCCAACAACACCTTCCAGGCTCACCAGTTCTACTACGAGGACAACCACTGCACCAAACCCACCTACACCCTGGTGATCCGCGGCCGCCTGCGCCTACGCCAGGCCTCCTGGATCATCCGCGGCGGCACAGAGGCAGAGTACCACCTCCACCGCGTCCAGATGGTTTGTCACACTGCCACCGTGGCCAAAGAGCTCAGCCAGAGGCTCAACCGCAGCTGCAGAGGAGCCGTGAAGGGACCCTGGGAGCCCAGTGTGATGTACGAGCTGTGGAGCGAGGAGGGCGGGTTCGACTGCTCCAGGGAGCTTAACTTCGCCATGCACGAGCTGCAGCTGCTGAGGGTGGAGAAGCAGTACCTGCATCACAACCTGGACCACCTGGTGGAGGAGCTGTTCCTGGGGGACATTCACACCGAGCCGTCACAGAGGCTGTACTACAAGCCGTCCAGCTACCAGACCGCCCTGCAAAACGCCAAGGTAAGCCCACAATGACAGACTCTAATTTCGAAATTCAGGGATACTCAACTTGCTTTGCCTGGGGGCCACTTTTGCAAAATGACAGGAGGCTTCATTCGAGAATATAAGCACATTGTGCTTCCTCGACTGGACCCTTTTGATAAACAAGCTTTATTTTTATTCTTTTTCTATGCACTCTGGCATCTAATTTCATCCAAAATACAAAAAAATAGTAAATTCAGTTATTTTTATTGTGAATGTTATTGCTCACTATTGCGGGCCGTATTTGGACCCAGGGGCCACAAGTTGACTATCACTGTTTGAGGGGGAACAATGTTGGTTTATTTAGAGCTGTGTAATTCTGAAAAACTGAAGTCTTTATCACAAAAGTTTGTTTCGTTTTTCGTTGTTTTTTTTACTTTGCTAATCATTGCACTGTCTATCTGTTGGTCTATCCACCACTTTAGTTTAGGCTGAAATATCTCAACAACTATTGGATGAATTGACATAAAATTCAGTACAAACATTTTTGTTTCTCAGATGATGTACAGTACTGACTTTCCCCTGACATTTTTTCTCTGGTGCCAAAATGAAGTTGCCATTTGTGATTTTAAGTAAAATGTCTCAGTCGTCCCTTTTACACTGCCTTTTAAAGGAGGGAATATTGCGCTATTGTGTCTTATTGCTGTTCTGTATGAAAGATACAATTGTTGAACTGGGGGGTCACAGTTTCTCGCCTTTAAGCCAGGACGGGAGCGCCGAAACAGTGTCTATATGAAAAGATGTCTGGAAGGGAACTTTGACAGTTGTTACATATTGATGGCTTGTCATGTTTGTGATACAACGCGCGAGATTTAAAAAGCAGCCAGCAGTAGTCAGCGGCTAACTCATGAAGAACAGCAGCTGTAAATGTCAGGAAATTAGGAAAACAACGAGGCTCAGGAGCTCCTCACCCTCTGAGCAGAGGATGAGATCAGCCGCCATGTAACAAGGACGGTAAATGATCAATATTGCCATGTTAATGCCAGTGTTATTGTTGTTTTTGTATGTTATATGTCACACTAGAGGCTGATGCTGTTGTGTTGAATGTCATGTTTGGGGCTTCGGCAGTACGTAATATTTATTACTGTCATACATTCCTGAAATTTGACTGAACGTTATCTTCCCCTCTGACTGTGCTGCTTTCAGCTTTTCAGACTAATAAATACACAATAGAAGATAAAAGTATTCCAGCTACACCTGTTAGGAAGATATATTAATATTTGATTGATATCTTGATATGAGAGTAGATATCCTCTTACAATTTGGATATCATAACATCATAACTGTCATCGTTTCCAGGTTTTAAAGGCTTCATTACAGTAAACTGATGCAATTTTCTGAACTTACCAGAATGTTGTAGCTGTTCTGTTACACGTATTTACCCCAAAATCAAATCAAATCATAAATCTCTGTCAATAGTTTGTGAAAGCACCAATAGTCAGCTCTACAATATTGTTGCAGTAAAGATATTGGCATTCGGTCACAAACTGTGTGTGAGTCCACCGTGGTCTGTAGTTCTCGTCAGTGTTAACCTGTTGAGTGTTGAACACAGACTTACCTGAATTGGTCGCTCGTGCAGCCAACAGAATGAAAATTATTCCCGTCCGCTGCGTTTTGTGTTTGTTGGAATGCACGACCAAGCCAGAGGTAGAGTTTTGTTTTTGGTCCCGAGCACGCAGCTCGGTGGAGAACCTCTGCTGAACTCCCACTGTGTCGACCCTCCACACAGCAAAGACCACACACACCAGAGAGAGCATGAACTGACCTTAAGAACAGTGCTCTTTTAAGAGGGTTCATCTCAAGCATGGCCTACAAGGAGACCAGTACAAAATGATGTTTCAGCTAAGTCTTTGTTTATGAGGCATCAGAGTGGTGGTCTGATCAAAATTCATTTCTGTCATTGACATTCAATCTGAAATGCTCTGTGGCACTAAAGTCCACCTGCCTGCAGCAACAAACCGCCCTCTAAGACTTATTCAGATACTGTTAGATCCAAATCTGATGTCGGATCAGCGTGTATGTCAACAGTCTTTCCCTTTGACACTAAACATTTGCGCTGGTAGAAACCAGAAACTATGTCCAAACTGACTTCATCTCCCAAATCTAACGACAAGAAAGAGCCCTTTCTTCCCTCCGCTGAGCTTAGGGGATGTAATTTCTCTATTTACACTGCTGAACAGCAGTTTCCCCGCCGGGTGAAACCCTAGAGTGATGTTTTCACTGTCACCCTCTACAGAGATTACAACGAAATCCTGTTCGGGTCCGCTGTCTAAATAAACATCCATTTGTAGGGGGATGATGGAGCTTGGTGTTGCTGATCAGAATGTAAACAGAGTGTGCAGTGAGGATCTGTGATCAGAGCAGCTCCCCCGTGGTGCTGTAATGACCAGAGCTGCTCTCTTTAAGCCCCTCCGGCCCACAGAGGCGCAATGTGAAACCCGGCCTATCTCTGGGAGCGATCAACATGTGGTATTCCTAGAATTTGGAATCATGCGGCCATATGAATTATTCCAGCGAGCGCATACCAGGTCTGATTTCATGCATGCCTGAGGCTCAAATCAAAGTGTTGCATGTGCTCTATTTCGCCCCAGTCTTTCCTGAGTGAGGGGGAAGTGAGGGTGTGATTCACTTCAAGGTGCACTTTCAAAGCACCTAACATAATTACAGCATCGCCTAAAAGGGTCAGGTTTTGTTTTTACTTGCCAAGTTTTTAAAGATCAGTTTTACTGCTGCCACCCAAATATAATGGAGGTGAACCGAGTTCTGATTGTGGCGTTTACAGAACTGAAATGTAAAATCTCTTTTCAGAAACCCCAACTTCTTATTCATTGTTTCTTAAGACATCATGCTGTTGCCATTTTGTTAAAATTGATTAACAATATATAACGGTTAAATAACTATTGCTCTTTTTTACACAGAGATCCCGTGATAGGGCCAAAACAAAGTCCAGTCATCATATCACACCAGTTTTGCTTTTTCCCACAGAAACAACTGTAGCATCATGCTGCTCCGGTGTATGATTTTAGATAACACACCGGCATCCGAGGTGTGACGGTTGTGATACGTAGCAAAATTACCTCAGCCTCTTATGTGACATATAATATAAGTGACAGGCAGCCCTTTGTAAATATATTGATTATAATGATGACTCTCAGTGACTGAACTGGCTGTTTGAAAAAGAGACATTTAAGTTAGCAACTTATTTGGAGAAAGCCCAGGACATGAGGAAGGAAGCATTATTATTATTATTATTATTATTATTATTATTATTTTGATTTATTATTATTATTATTATTATTATTGCTTTATTATTTTGCTTTATTAATTTGTATTAATTTTATTATTATTATTTTGATTTTTTTTCTCTTTTCTTTGTAAAATTTTGCATCTGTTTTGGGTTTTATTCAGGGGTTTTTTGCCAGCAATACTGGAAGCTATCTTCATGTAATGAAACATGTAATATGGACTATTGTGCATCTTGTTGCAAAGGTGTCATATAATCCCATGAGGGATGGGCCACTAGATGGCATGACACTGAAATAAAAGCATTCATTCATTCATATAATCTATAACAATGGCATAAAATGGCAATAACAATCGTTTACCATCTCTGTTATATGGCGGCTGATCTTGTCCTCTGCTCAGAGGGTCACACTGCCTGTATGAGCAGTGTGTATGTGTTGTGGAACTTTTTTTTTTTTGGCAATTTTAGAGGGGTTAGAGTAGCCACACTTCCCACAAAAGCAGCCCTGCTCAGGCGTGGTTCAGCTGCTGTTCAGGCTGTGTGATGCGCAGGGTTTCAGAAAAAAAATGGACAAAAAAATATAGAAAAAATGGTCCTTTGATAATTGTTTTGACATTATACCACCTTTAATTACAGTTTCAATCACCCCTTTTACAGTGCCTGTTCAAGACAGGAATATTGTGTCGTTTTACTGCCTCACCGTTCTGTATATAAAATACTACAGCAGAAAGGGGGGACAGAATCGTCTTACACAAGATGTGTATAAGAAATAAAGCCAGATGTGACTATGGGTGGGGCGGGTGTGATGTCATGACGATGTGTTATGCTTGCAACCAACTGCAGGAGATTTAAAAAGCAGCAAGCAGCACTAAGTGGCTAGCTCAAAGAAGAAGAGCAGCCGTTGTAAATGTCTGCAATTTGGGAAAACAATGAGATTTGGAAGCTCCTTACCCTCTTAGCGGAGTACGAGAAAAGCTGCCATGTAACAGGGATGGTAAATTATTGTTATTGCCATGTTAATGCTATTGTTATTGTTTAGAAAGTGCTGCTGATGCACACTTTATATGTCATACTAGAGGTGGTAGCTGTTGTGTTAAACGTTGAGCCTCTGTTGCTTCCACAATGCCAGCATGCTATCTATAATAATCTATAATGGCCCGGTTGTTTGGTTCTGTGTAAAACTGCAAAGGCAAAATAAAGAAGGGGCTTATGATCTCTTTTTAAAAAAGGCTGTTGTCTCCCCAATGTTTGACGTTCCAGTTGCTGTTCTTTTTCTTAAAGTCTAATGTGAGCTGCTTCTAGCTGCTTTATAAATGTCCCGGCGGTGGGTTTGCGTGCATAACATATTGTCAAATGTTAAACCTGCCCAGTCCGTCCGGCTGTCCCTTTCACACAGACCGATTCTGCACTGTAGCTACCTCCACTGCCCGCTTAAAGGCAAGATAACGCTTGTCCCCCCATTCCACATTTGTACTTTTTACACAGAACAGCGAGGTGAAATAAGGTGACGTTCCCACCTTGAATATGCAGTGTTAAAGGGGCTGATGTTTAGTGTGAAAGTAGTTTCTTGTCGTGATAAACTCAGAATTAATTCCCCCTCTCATCAATATAGTTTTGTATGTGATTTGACCCTTTAAGTGTTTTATTATACTTCTATAATAATACAAGGCTTGATTATAAGCATTTTCTCTAGACATCGTTACAAATTTTACAACTTTGGTCAGTTTTGGGCCTCATTGGTCATCAGCTCTGCACATACAGTCAATAAGGTTTTATATTCTATACTTTTCTGGTGGTCTGAAATACTTCGCTCCATTCTACACAAAAAGCATTAAATCTGACCATCTCTTGAGGTCATAATGGCTTCTTTTGGGGATTTTTTTATTGCCATGGTGACTATCCAATCCATTAATCTTGAGCGGTATACCCAGAGCTGGTCCCAGTCCAGAACATTTGCTGGTGCCAGCATGTTCATTTGTGGTTATTGGGTGGATCTCAGCAGTGATGCAAGAGCAGGGCAGCAGACTTTGTTTTCGAAATTTGTTTCTAATCTGTTTTCTCCATTTTCTGTCGCCTGGTTCTCTGCTGCGTCACCGAGGCACAGTATCGACCACTTGATAATGATGCTTGTTAGGAAGGGATCTGTGTTTTTATGTCGTTGCTGTTCGTAAAGTGTTTCGGTGGTTATCCTGTTTGAGCACGTATCCTTCGTGCAGAGACTAATTTGTTCTGCTTTCCTGAGTTTGGTTTATGTTTAGTTGTCTCTTGCTACTTGTTTGTGAGCCTGTAAGCCTTTGAAATACTTTTAAAACTTGTGCAATGAAGCCACAAAGGCTGAGATAAGACTCTTATTATGAATTCCTGGGACGTCGTCTCACAGGAGAGATGCTGGTCTTGCTTTCTGGTCTTCCTCTAAGGATGCCAACATAGAAATAAATATGGGTGTAGTAACTATGATATAACCAAGAGGCGTTTTAAAGCCTGACGTGGTTTCTGTTCCTCGTAAAATGTTTGCTTCTGGACATCATCTCCCCCTGAAGTATGGCGGTAATCCCCAAAATGCCCAAATGAAAGATGGCTGCCAAACAAAGTGAGATTCAGTTCTAATTCTGCTCCTTGTGCTGTGGTTTGGATTGTAGCTCATTTGTACGTCAATTCAGACAAATTTAGCTGCCAAACATAGTGGTAAAAAATATAATGGATGAATATAATTCATATGAAGCAAAGGCAGTAATATCATTCCTCATTTCCTATTTTCTCTTCAGTTCCAGTCAGGGTATAAAGTGCTCTGCTTCAGCGTGAAGAGCCAACAATTTATTGAAGCACAAGCTTGAACAAGTTGGACATTGTATGTTGTGGCAAAGACATTTGCAACAATGTGTTTTTTTTCTGTTTAAATTGTGCAAAAGTTTACTGCGAGCAGCTTGTCCGGGCTTTTACGCATTCAAATTGAGATTAGTTTATTATAGCATCACTTTCTTTTATTGGATGGTAATCAAATGTAAAAAATCTGAAAACATTCACTAGTTCTTAGTTCCTGGTGGTGAATACTTAGTTTTACATTTCCGTTTTTATGCCTCTGCGCCAACCATAGCCGTGGCTGTCGACATTATGTTTTTGGGTGGTGCACATAGGCTGCCCCCACTTACCCCCGCTATGCTGAAGTGAGGTTAAAATATCCGGGATACGAGCGTTTCTATCTTGTGAGGGTGCAGGAGCCCTGTGATTTCCGCAGTGGTGGAGTTCCCGCCCAAATAACAATCTGACCAATCGCGAGCAGCTGCATTGAATGCGAATGCGGCTATCTGTTTTCTCCTCGTTTCCATTCTTTGCTGTTGAAGTGAGATTAAACAGACTCGACTCTCTTCGTCATCCCTGCACAATATCTCATGAAAACCTTGAGGGAATTTCTTCAGATTTGGCACAAATGTCCACTTGGACTCAAAAATGAACTGATCAGATTTTGATGGTGGAGGTCAAAGTCAATTTGACCTCGTTTCCGTCTCATTCTCATGAATGCAAGCCTCTGAGGGACTTTTTCGGTACCCCAGAGGTCCTGTCTCATGCCTCCACGAGTCAGAACCAAGACGGCGGGGCTTCTTTTGAGCGGACTTGGCTCTGACCTGTCGAGACATGGACACGGCAGCTCTCGAGGTGTTCTGTGGTGTCTGGCACCAGGGTGTTGGCAGCAGAGCCATTGAGTTCTTTTGTTGCAATTTTGGGGCCTCCGTGGATAAGACTTGATGGGATTGGGATCTTGGAGCTTTGAAGGCCAATTTGACGCCTTGTGCTTTTAATCACATTGCCTGGGTTGTTCCTGGACAGCTTTTTGCGGTGTGGAAGAACTCATTGTCCTGTTTGGGCTCTGCCATTGGGCAGTGTTGTTGCTATAAGGGGGCGTATTTGGTGTGCAACAGTGTTTAGAGTTTGGTGCGTATCAGGTGACACACACATTAATGCCAGGACCAAAGCTTTTCCAGCAGAACATTGCATTGTAATGACATGATCAATATTATACTCTTCTCCTGTCAGTGGTTTAAATGTTGTGACTGATCTGTGTATTTATGTGTAAATGCAGGAAATAGATGTCTCTCCCTCTTGTGAATCCTTGCTTGCACTATTTATTGCCTTAGATGAGCAATAGTATCCGCAGAGGGAAGATGTGTTCATACTCGGGCCAGTTTTCCAGCTCAGACAGGCTGTCTGTGTTTTATGGGCTCAGAGTTTCTGCAGATCTGGAACATGTTTTCCCACACCTGCTGCAGAAACTCCCCCACCTTCTGCTCATGTTCTTGTATCCACATATATGTTAAAATATATTTTCCTCTCTGCACACTGTATTTATTTCTTTTTTCCCCCCGCTACGTATATATTTCTTACTCGTACGCACACACACACAGATGCAAAAGTGTAGTAAAAATACACACGGGGCTATATTCAAGGGAGGCCTCCCCTCCAGTCGTCCCATTAACCTCTCACTCTTAGGCGGTTGTGGAGCTGCAGTGGGATTATCTCATCTGTAGGATGTAGTGATACTCCTGTTTTTTCTCCGTCTTTCAGCATTTCTTTTTCATTTTTTTCTTACTTGCTATAAATCTCATGCGGACGTAATGTTGTCTGGGAAAAGAGTGATTGGGTTTGGGAGGTTAGGTCTTAAATTTTGACCACCCTCAAATAACAAAAACTCCACCGCCTCCCTGGAGTTTAGTCTTTGGAAGAGATTTTGTCCGTCTTTTCTGCAGCCAGAGCGCCACAGCTGTCCCGTTTGTGGATATTCCGATCACACGCCGCCCCGAGGCTTCGCTAAACCAGATATGATATAAATTTAACACGATTAACCCTTTGAAAACCTTGGAAAATTGACTTGATTTCTTTCAAAAAAGAAGAAAGAAGAAATTACCCAAAAATCAGCAAGAAATTAGAATAAAGTTAGAAAATTACATTAAAATAAGAACTTCAAACTAGGAAATGACCTGAAAAAATGCTGAATTTATAAAATTATTCTGTAGCTTAATTTTAAATATTAAATTTTCATAATAACAAATTTAGCTTTTCCCTAGCCTTTTTCATTTTTTTTTTCCTAGACATTTTTCCATAGCTTTTTAAAAATAATTTTGTAAATCAACAATTTCTTGCAATTTGTGGCACAATTTTTTGCTTATTGACTTTATTCATATGTTTTTGAAATAATTTGCACCAAATTTCTGTGTTTAAAGGCTTAAATGCTCACGAAAGGCATCTGAAAGCAGCAAAAGAAAAGTGATATCGCTCCAGATTTCAAAGGGTTAATGGTCATTTTTGGACTTTTTTGTCTGTATGAGGGTGAATAAGGGAAACCCTGCTGTTGTTTGTAAGTAGCATGAAAGCTCAGCTCGCCGTTTGCTGTGTGACTTCCTGTTGTCATGGCTGTAGTTCGACCAGACATCTGTCTTAAACGCTGAAATGATGTGATCACCCTGAGAAAATGCTGGAACATTGTCCGGCTTCCAGCACTCGAGAGATTCAGACTGAAGGAAATAGTTTTTCCTCCTTCACCTCTGAACAAATGCCAGAGGTCCTTTATGTGGATTTCACGATACAATATTCTGATGATGGATTAAAAAAGCTTTCAGCGCTGACAGATTTCATATGACTGGATTTTATCAGTGGGAACTTTTGCTCAGAGCTTGTAAACACTTCACAGCCTCAACAGCTGATTTATTTTATCATGTGAAAGGTCACTAAATTGGGATTTTGTGAGCTTATCTGTAAAAATTACTTTGCACAGGGCTGTTTATTGGAGCCCAACTATATTAACAAATATGACCTTATTGCAGGCATAAAAAAGAATATTTGTTGGCCAATGTGCTAAGACATTTTTAAGTTTTTTGTATTGTTTAGGTAATTTAAAAACTGTCTCCTGAGCATGTATTTGTTCATAGGGAGCACTCACAAGTTTATTTTCACCTGTAAAGTGCCCCTTTCTTGTTTATTTAACTACTTCGGTGAAAATGTAAGTATAATTTGTAAAGTATAGCATTTAGTATTTTTGTTTTCCTCTCATCTTTAGTGCTATTTATCAGTCTGGATTGTTTTGGTGTGAGTTGCAGAGTGTTGGAGATATCTGCTGTAGAGATGTCTGCCTTCTCTCCAATATAATGGAACTAGATGGCACTTAAAAAATACATTCATAAAACTCAACAGCAATGTTTATTTCCAAAAACCAAGAAACTTTTAATACACCAGGCAAATTTATCACCGTGCAAAAGGAAGTGTGCATCTAGTCAAAGTTGGAGTATCACAATATAAATTAGAATAGACAGTAGATGCATGTTTCCTTCTGAGCGGTGATTTCGCCAACAATCTTGACTGATAAATAACACCACAGGTAAGAGGAAAACAGGGTTCCCACACATTTTCATGGACAAAATTTCAAAACTTTTCCATGACTTTAAAGCGGCCCATAATATTTCTTTTTCCTGCCACATTTTCCTGGCGTTATTGAGAAATACCTTGCTTGTTCCAGGTTTTTCATGACCATGGAAACCCTGGGAAAACTATCAAGATTGATAAAGGGGTGAACTGCCCCTTTTATGTAAAAAAAAAAATACTGCAAGTCTAACCAACAGCAGTACCAGACTCAAAGATCCAGTATCAGTTTGGCTCAGTAGCTTGCAAAGAAAAATCTCACAGGTGTGCAAATAAAAAAATCTGCTGAGAACTTAAACCAGATTCAATCATCAGCATTTAAACCACAACATGTAGAAATCTTTTTTTTTGTGATGATAACATATTTGATAATAGTGATATGGGTATTATCAAGGAGTTTTCCAATGTGAGCTGGTGGCTGAGTGGTTAAAGCTGTTGCCACTTTAATGAACTCTGTGTCTTTGCCACAGTGGCCTCAGGTTCAAATCCTGCTTGATCCTCTTCTGGATGTTGTCCTCTCTCTCTTCCTTTTACACTTTTGATCTGTCCTATCTAATAAAGGCTAAAATGCCAAAAAATAATCTTTAAAAACATAAAATAAATTCCAAATCTCACCCACGGTGGTTTAAATGAAAGAAATCTGCTCATGTTTCACTAATGCTTCTAGTTAAAAAAATCTAACAAAACCTCATAAATGTTATATTTTCTAAGAAAGCATTACATCATCGGATTAAGTCATTGCGTTGTTTGTTTGTTTCTATTTGTTTTTCATATTGGTAGTAGTTTGTTTTCATTCCTCTAGGTTTTACTTCATAGATTTTGTTGTGTTTGTATGTTTAACTCGGCTCACTTTTCCCTTCCCGTTTGTTCCCAGAACCACGACCACGGCTGCATCGCCTGTCGCATCATCTATCGCTCCGATGAGTTTCACCCTCCCATCCTGCCGCCGCGGGCCGACCTGACCGTCGGGCTGTACGGTCAGTGGGTGAGCCAGCGCTGTGAAGTTCGCCCCGAGGTCCTCTTCCTCACCCGTCACTTCATCTTCCATGATAACAACCACACCTGGGAGGGCCACTACTACCACTACTCAGACCCCGTCTGCAAACACCCCACCTTCACCATCTACGCCCGCGGACGCTACAGCCGGGGGCTTCACTCCACCCGCGTCATGGGCGGGACAGATTTTGTCTTTAAAGGTAACTGGTTATTTTCTTCAAAACTGACTAGAAAACTAAATCTTCCCTCTTATTTTACTGCCTGTAACTTCATTCAGTGAATGCAAATATTTGTTAGCGTGTTGACAGTGTGACACAGACTTCAGGCTCTGTCACACATTTTGTGGTTGTTGCTGTTTCAAAGCACCGTGCTTTTCATCTGAGTTTCTATTTGCAGCATTTCCAACAAAACCGTATCATAGAGCGAGGAGAGCACTGGAGTTTACATTAAGATAAACCTTTATTCATTCACAGAGAAGAAATTCAGGTATTTCATCAGCACAAAGACAGACATGGCTGCAGCTAAAAAGAGAAGGTAAAAACATAAAAAACAAGAAATACAAAACAAAATTAGAATAGATATTATTTTATATATTATAAAAAATAGTAGTGGAGAAAAAAACTGAAAAACAGTCATACTGTGACTTCTCAAGACAAAAGTTACAAAAGTCAGCGTAACGTCCAAAAAAGTCATGGTATGCCATGTCGAAAAAATTGTTGAAAAAGTCACAGTGCAGTATGTCCAAACATGTTATAGTATGCTGAAAAAGAATGTTTAGTTTATAGTATAGTTGATAAAAAACAATGTAATTTAATTTAGGTTAAAAAATGCCATAGTATAACAAGTCAAAATGTATAATATGTCGTATAAATAAATAAATGTCATCGTAAGGCATGCCTAAAAGAATGTTTTAAAAACTGTCATAGAGTATATTTAAAAAATGTCACGGAAAATGTCGAAAAAAATTCGTTGTATAGTATCTCAAAAAATGTCATAGTCTAGCATGTTGATAACGCACCAAAAGTCATAATATAAGATGTCCAAAAAAAGTAAAAAAAAAAAAAAAAAAACTCACAGTATAGTAAACTGAGAAAAACTCAACTCAACCCAGAAAAGTCATAGTATAGCATGCTGAAAAAATTTCATAGTATGTCACAAAAAATCTATAGTATAGTATGTCGAAAAATGTAATATTATAGCATGTTGAAAAAAGTCATGGTATAATGTGTCGGGGGGAAAAAATGTTTTAAAAAAGTCATATTATAGTACCTCAAAAAAAAACTCAGTATATTCAAAAAAAGTTAGATAGCATGTTGAAAAAAAGTCAAAAAAGACATTTTAAAAATTTTTTTTGAAAATGTCATAGTTTAGTATGTCAAAAAATTCATAACATGCATGTCCAAAAAACAAAGTCAAAAAAGTCATATTAAAGCATGTCCAAAAACAATTAGTATGAGACATAGTATAAGATGTCAATAAAAACATTTTAAAAAAGTCATAGTATAGCATGTTGGAAAAACCTCAGAAAAGTCATAGTGTACCATGTTGAAGGAAAAAAAGCCCAAAAAGTCATTGTATAGCATGTTAACTATGTCATAACAAACGTCAAAAAAGTCTTAGTATATTATGTCAAAAAACGTCATAGTATATAAAAGTCATAGTAGAGTATGTCAAATTTTCATCTCGAAAAATACCTTCATATAACATGTCAAATACTTCGTAGTAAGAATCTGTTGGCGCTCGTCTCTTGTTTTGTCTCCTCCAGTGAACCACATGAGAGTGACGCCCATGGACTTTGCCACCACGTCCCTCCTGAACGTCTTCAACGGTAACGAGTGTGGAGTGCAGGGTTCCTGGCAGGTCGGGGTGGAACAGGACGTCACTTTGACCAACGGCTGTGTTGCACTGGGCATCCGGCTCCCCCACACAGAGTACGAGCTTTTCCGCATGGAACAGGATGCACACGGCCGTTACCTGCTCTACAACGGCCAGCGTCCCAGCGACGGCTCCAGCCCAGACCGACCCGAGAAGCGGGCCACCTCCTACCAGATGCCCCTGGTGCAGTGTTCAGCGAGCAGCCAGCCGTCCGAGTACAGCAGAGCGGACGACATCGACAGGCCTCTTCTGCGCCACAATGACGTCACAGGATGGCACCGAGGCAGCCAGCAACACATCACTGTGGCTTTTGTCTCATTTATCACGTCTCTTTTTTTTTGTTTTTCTACATAAAGACGCAACAGGACGAGAGTGTGGATTACAAGAGCAAATATAAACTTCCCTGATGTCAAAGAGGATGAAAACTGGTGCCCCTGATCCTCTGGACTCCTTCCCAGGTACCAAAGACACTGCTGCACCACAGAAACTTTAGCACTTTAGAGTGGAACCAAAGACCAACCTTTCTGTGTTTCCACATATATACAAAGATTATATATCCACACAGACCTGAGACTATGTTTTATACAGCGTATTTACCTACAGTTACCAAGGCATTTCTTGCTACTGCAAAAAGACAATTTTTCTATGATTAACTCTTGACAATAAGCACCCTGTCTCGAAGAGACGTGCTTGTGGATAGTGACTGTTTACAGTAAAAGGGAACTTTGAATACTAATATAACAGCAATTTCTTTAAATATCGCCTTACATAACAACAAACTCAGGAGCTGTTTTCTGTCATCTATTCCACATTAAGATCATGATGCTATTTTGGATACAATAAAAGTCAAATTCCATGCATTTTAAAGAGACATTTTTATTCCTCATTTTAGTGGCTATTTTGAAATTGTGTCATATGTAAATTGGGAAACAGCACTTAAAAAAATAAAATAAAAATCACCATACAAATTGGCATTGTCTCAAAAACTCAAAAATTGTGAAAAAACTGTAAAAAAAAAAACTGTAAAATTTTCTAGAGAAAATTTAAATAGCAAAAATCTGCTATTTTGGCAGTCAGTGCAAGAATTAACTGTTTAAACACAATAGTTTGGTAATTTCGGTAAAGAGGCAATAAAGTAAGGACGTTTGGGAACTTACTAGCAAACTAACAAACCAAAACTTCAATATGGAGCATAATCACAGCATACTGTAAAAAACTTTCTTATAGCTAGTTAACTGTTGTTCAGTGTACGCAGACTTGAACCTGTGTTGGACATCAAGAAATCTCTTTTTTAAGATTAAAGGTTTGTTAATTAATTTTGATCAATTGCGGTTTTTAAAGCAATAATTTGTTGCATACTTACCTCTTTGTAAGTTAAAAACCACACATGCACACTTATATCCCGACAAAAATCACATTCTATGATGTTTAAGTCATTTTTAACATAAATTTAAATTGAGTTTTTCAGTAGAACTAATTATGCTATAAAATAGAATCCAAACTATACTGTGATGTTTTGGGGTCATTTTTGAGGACGTGCTATACTATTACATTTTGGTGCCATTTTGGGATATTTTTGACAACATACTGTACTATGACCTTTTTGGCCTTTTTATTCTACATGCTATATTATGAAGTTTTGGGCCTTTTTTTCAACATGCTAAACTATGACGCGTCTCTACAAGCTATAATAAGTCCTTTTCAGCCATTTCTTTGACAGGTCAAAAATTGTCATTTTTCGACATACTGTACTATGACGTTTTTGGCCACTTTTTGCTTATTCTAATTCAAAGTAAAACAAACAAAAGCAAACAAAAATTGAACCCCAATCAAGAAGCCCCAAGAAAAAGATTAACTTGATTGCAGTAAATCAGAAAACTTCAGGCAATCTAAGTTAAAACTTTGGAAGTGAAAATTTTGAATCAAATCTATAATATAGATTTAGGCCTAAAGTTAAATGAAACAGTAAACCATTTAAAGTGCGACGATTAAAATGTTTACTAACCAAGCTCTACCAGATCAGTGTCACAAACGTACAGAAAAGTATATAAAGCATTACGATCACTAAGTGAAAATATAAATTTTATCTCTTTTGGATACCAATCACCAAAAATTTTACAACTGTTTGAGTCTAAATGTTTATTTTGATGGGGCTATCTACAAGTGATCATTCCAATAAGCTTTTACCTTTGCTAACGGAGTCTAAAATATAGCCTAATATTTGTCTGTTTCAGTAGGAAAAGTAAATTAAGTTTGACTCTAATTTGGGAACATTTCAGTAATTTCTTAAAGCTTGTTTAACCATTATATTAGCAGATCTATCAAAATTTATTTAACAGCAGACACACGTTTAACTTCCACAAACAAAACTCTCAATAGAGGAATTCTAAAACCCTGTTAATCCCATTATTTAACATCTTTTGGCCAAATACCGTGAACCCTTGGCAGTGGATGTGGAACTGTCTCCTATTTCTTTTATCTAAGTAGACAGAAATCCTAAAATTAAGAAAGATTACACTAATGACAAAGACATGTCAGATTATTAAAATAAGACAATAAAATCAACTGCGACGCTTTGTGAATCTGGGAAGGGGAAACAACGTTCTTTATTAGTCTGGTTGAACCCCTCATCCAAATAATCAGAATCAAACATATTGCAATCAGATAAAGTGAATGAAACTGGCATCAGCATTTGGTGAGTGGATTAAAGTTGGCATTTGTTGACACATATCTCATCATTTGCATAGCCAGATCAGCAGTATAATAAAGCTTTGTTTCATTTAATTGTTAACATCTCCTGATGTCCAGTAACAAACTTGTCCTCTTCTGCAAAGTTCATTTTGTCCTTCAGAGTTGCTATGGCCAAAGCACTCCTATGGCTGTGTGCAAGAATAGGATAGGTGTTGGTGTTGCGAATATGTGAGCACGTGCACTCCGACTACATGGGGACTATGATCACAATCATATTGGCACCGTCCGTGCCCTCATTTCCCCCCTTTTGGATCTTTCCCACTCTTTGTGGCTTAGATCATTCTGCTGTTCCTCCACCAAACTCCGTCTAAGAGATAAAGAGAAACAAGATAAGACAACCACACAAAACACAGAAACCAAACAGAAAATGTCCATTTAAAACGGAAATGGAAAGCCTGTTCTCTAGGTTCAAGCCGGCATTTGAAGCATTAACCCTAACCCATTTGAATATTGACAAATCATATAAAATCCCGAAAATCACATATTACAGCTTGTAGTAATGTGTCATAGTATACAAAGTGGAAACAACTGCCAAAAAATGCCAAAAATGTCAAATTTAACATGTGGAAAAAAATTACTGAAAACCCAATAGTATAGCCTGGCCAAAAATGTCAGATTTTGACATCCAAAACATGGCTAAAACCCACTTATTATAGCTCATAGCGATGCGAAATAGTACAGCATGTTGAAAGAATGGCCAAAGAAAGTCCAAAAAATCAAAATGTAGCACATCGAAAACATGACCAAAAACCGCATAGTATAGCCTTGGTAAAAATGTCAAATTTTGACATCTCCCAAAAATGGCTAAAAACCACTTATTATAGCTCATAGAGATGCGTAATAGTAAAGCATGTTGAAAGAATGGCCAAAGAAAGCCTAAAAAATCAAAATATAGCATGTCGAAAAAAATGGCCAAAAAACGCATAGTATAGCCTTGCCAATAATGTCAAATTTTCATCTCCCAAAAATGGGTAAAAACCACTTATTATAGCTCATAGATATTCGTAATAGTATAGCATGTTGACAATATACCCCAAAAAGGCCCCAAACATCAAAATGTTGCATGTCGAAAAAATGTCCAAAAACCGCATAGTATAGCCTTGCCAAAAGTGTCAAATTTTGACATCTCCAAAAAATAGCTAAAAACCACTTATTATAGCTCATAGATATTCATAATACTATAGTTTGTTGAAAGAATGGCCCAAAAAAGCCCATAACATCAAAACATGGCACATTGAAAAAATGGCCAAAAACCGCATAGTATAGCCTTGGTAAAAATGTCAAATTTTGACATCTCCCAAAAATGGCTAAAAACCACTTATTATAGCTCATAGACAAGCGTAATGGTGTGGCATGTTAAAAGAATGGCCAAAAAAAGCACCAAAACATCAAAATATAGCATGTCGAAAAAA